>NC_088409.1:90864408-90886908 GCF_034236695.1 Oncorhynchus nerka
AGTCCAGGGTGGAGTTGTGGGCCAGGTAAACATTAGTATTTGAGGCACAGTCTTGTGAAATGCTTGCATTCACCCACTATCTCTCTCTGTGTCTCTCTTCCTCTCTGTATTTATCTTCCTCTCTCTCTTCCTATCTCGTCCTCTCTCTCTTCCTCTCAATCTTCCTATCTCTCTCTCTCTTCCTCTCTCTCTTCCTCTGACTCTCTCTCTTCCTCTGACTCTCTCTCTTCCTCTCTCTTCCTCTCTCTCTTCCTCTCAATCTTCCTATCTCTCTCTCTCTTCCTCTCTCTCTTCCTCTGACTCTCTCTCTTCCTCTCTCTTCCTCTCTCTCTTCCTCTCAATCTTCCTATCTCTCTCTCTCTTCCTCTCTCTCTTCCTCTGACTCTCTCTCTTCCTCTCTCTTCCTCTCTCTGTCTATATTCCTCTCTCTCTTCCTTTCTCTCCCTCTCTCTCTGTCTCTCTCTCTTCCTCTCTCTCTTCCTCTGTCCTATCTCTTCTTCTCTCTCTTCCTCTCTCCCTTCCTCTCTCCCTCTCTCTCTCCCTTTCTCTCTCCCTCTCTCTCTTCCTCTTTCTCTTCCTCTCTCTTCCTCTCTCTCTGTCTCGCTCTCTCTCTCTCTCTTCCTCTCTCTTCCTCTCTCTTCCTCTCCCTCTTTCTCTTCCTCTCTCTCTTCCTCTCTCTATCTCTCTCCTCTCTCTCTTCCTTTCTCTGTCTCTCTCCTCTCTCTCTTCCTCTCTCTGCCTCTCTCTCTTCCTCTCTCTTCCTCTCTCTCTGTCTCTCTCTTCCCCTCTCTCTGTTTATCTCCTCTCTCTCTCTGTCAGTCTTTGATAAAGATGAGAAGGGATTGTGATGTCTTGTGTTAAAAGATGAGTGTGTTTGTGAGTCTGAGAGAAAGAGTAAGAGAGTCTCCTTGTCAACTAGCTCTCAGAGTCTCATGTCAGAATTAGACTTTTATCCATGTTTCTCAAATGTCAAATTTAGAAGATATAGCAAACATCAAATTTCAAAGTGTTTAGGGTATTAGCTCTGAATCTCTAAGGTTAGGGTTAAGTTTTGTGATAGGCTTAAAACAAACATCTCAAAAACAACTTTCTATTGCTGGATTTGAACTTGCAACATTTAGAATCAGATGTTTATGCTTAGCCACCATCCCCGTCCTCAACACCCTAGCAAACACCAAAACCTACTTGAAGGTAACAGCACTTAGTGTTGCCCCTAGTGTCCGGTTTCCACCTCATCTCCCGACATCCTCAGACATGGATGGACGTCGAATACTGACTTGTATCACGGGGGACCTGGCTGCTCCTTGCACCTGAGATGGAGAGTTTTTGAGGCTTTTTAAGTGGGCAACCTGCGGTGAATCCCAAGCTTCAAATCAAATGCTAATTTGCATTCTAATACATAACTTGTTTTTGTCTGTGTGTTTTGTTTGCAATATTGCATGCATGTCTGTGCGTGTGTGTATTTGTGAGTGTCAGGGACTGTATAAGGGAATGTACATAAGCATTTGTCTGAGTGTATGTGTGAATATTCAGACTCAATGTTTGTGTGGGTGTGTGTGTGTGTGTGTGTGTGTGTGTGTGTGTGTGTGTGTGTGTGTGTGTTCGCTTGTGTTTTTGTTTCTGTCACCAAGTGTCAGTTTGCAAATTGCTTTCTTTCCTTTAGGCTCACAGTTATGACAGTCCCTTCATTGAAAGTGTAAACATGACTTTGGCCATTCACCTCCTAACAACCGCACACACACACGCGCACACACACACACACACACGCATGCACGTGCACACGCGCACATGCACACACACACACACACTCTGAAACCAAAGAGCTGTCAGACAAGGAAGTCTAAAAGGTTTTATTAACATATCAAAGACGATGTGAGACCAAGACATCCGTCTTTTCTTCTGTTATTGAACAAATAAACCACATGTGTCACAGCTCTTTAACTGAGGGTTCAGATGGAACGATGCTGTTGTAGGGCTAGAGGAACATATCTTACTTCAACAACAGAGACAATCTATTTCTCTCTCTCTTCTCTCTCTCTCTTCTTCTCTCTCTCTCTCTCCTCTCTCTCTTTTTCTGAATTGAATTGCTCCCTCTCTGTCTCTCTTCCTCTCTCTTTCTCTCTTCCTCTCTTCTTCTGTGTCTCTCTTCTCTCTTGCTCTCTTGCTCTCTCGCTCTCTCGCTCTCTTCTCTCTCTCTCTCTCTCTCTCTCTCTCTCACTCCCTCTTTCTCTTTCTCAATTCAGTTCAATTCAATTCAAGGGCTTTAATGGCATGGGAAACACATGTTAACATTGCCAAAGCAAGTGAAAAAGATTATAGATAATAGATAGTAGGTCATTTAAATATATTCTCTCTCTCTCTTCTTCTCTTTCTCTCTTCTTCTTCTTCTCTCTCTCTATGTCTCACTCAATTGCCAGAAAGCTCTATCTAATCTTTATTTTTTTCTCTTTCTATAAACAAAGAACATCTTTACTGCTGCAAGGCTAAGATCCCCCATCACAAAAACATCTGGAGAAAGACCCATAAAAATAGAAGACAGCATGTGTGTATGTGTTTAAGTGTGTGTTTGTGTGTGTGTGTTTGTGTGTGTGTGTGTGTGTTTGTGGGTGTTTAGGTGTGTATGTGTTTGTGTGTGTTTAAGTGTGTTTGTGTTTGTATGTTTTTAAGTGTGTGTGTGTTTAAGTGTGTGTGTGCTTAATGTGTGTCTGTTTAAGTGTGTGTGTGCTTAAGTCTGTGTTTGTGTGTGTTTAAGTGTGTGTGTTTGTTTATGCCAGTGTCTCTCTCTCTCTCTCTCTCTCTCTCTCTCTCTCTCTCTCTCTGTCTCTCTCTCTCTGTCTCTCTCTCTCTCTCTCTGTCTCTCTCTCTGTCTCTCTCTCTCTGTCTCTCTCTCTGTCTCTCTCTCTCTCTGTCTCTCTCTCTCTCTCTCTCTGTCTCTCTCTCTGTCTCTCTCTCTCTCTCTCTCTCTCTCTCTCCTCTCTCTCTCTGTCTCTCTCTCTCTCTCTCTCTCTCTCTCTCTCTCTCTCTCTCTCTCTCTGTCTCTCTCTCTCTCTCTCTCTCTCTGTGTCTCTCTCTCTCTCTCTGTCTCTGTCTCTCTCTGTCTCTCTCTCTCTCTCTCTCTCTCTGTCTCTCTCTCTCTCTCTCTCTGTCTCTCTGTCTCTCTCTCTCTCTCTCTGTCTCTCTCTCTCTCTCTCTCTCTCTCCCTCGAGTATTATTATTAAATCCTCTTCAATCAGTGTAGATGAAGGGGAGGTGAAAGAAGGAATTTTAAGCCCTTTGAGACAATCGAGACATGGATTGTGTATGTGTGCCATTCAGAGGGTGAATGGGCAAGACAAAAGATTTAAGTGCCTTTAAACGAGGAATGGTAGTTGGTGCCAGGCCCACCTCTTTGTGTCAAGTACTGCAAGACCGCTGCTTTTTTTTTTGCTCAACAGTTTCCATTGTGGGAAGCATTAGAGTCCCTGTGGAATGCTTGCGACACCTTGTAGAGTCCATGCCATGACGAAATGAGGCTGTTCTGAGGGCAAAAGGGAGAAGGGGCTGGGGGTGCAACTCAATATTAGTGTTCTTAATGTTTTGTGCACTCAGTGTATATTGCTTGTATCAGATATTCTCTAAGCCGCTGCTGAGGACAGTGGATGAAGAGAGAAGACGGCGTGAGAATGAGAACAACGAGAGACTCAGACAGCAGATGGCAGTGGTGCTTCATTCATGTAGATGATCTGAACCTTTATCAGCAGAGAGACAGGAGAGACAGGAGAGAGACAGGGGAGAGACAGGAGAGACAGGAGAGACAGGAGAGAGACAGCGGAAAGACAGGAGAGTGACAAGAGAGACGGGAGAGACAGGAGAGACAGGAGAGAGACGAGAGACGGGAGAGAGACAAGAGAGACGGGAGAGAGACAAGAGAGACGGGAGAGAGACAAGAGAGACGGGAGAGAGACAAGAGAGACGGGAGAGAGACAAGAGAGACGGGAGAGAGACGGGAGAGAGACGGGAGAGACGGGAGAGACAAGAGAGACGGGAGAGAGACGGAGACGGGAGAGACGGGAGAGAGACGGGAGAGACTGGAAAGACGGGAGAGACGGGAGAGTGACAAGAGAGACGGGAGAGTGACAAGAGAGACAGGAGAGACATGGGAGAGAGATGAGAGAGAGATGGGAGAGAGACAGGAGAGACCGGAGAGAGACAAGAGAGACGAGAGAGAGACGGGAGAGAGACAAGAGAGACGGGAGAGAGACAAGAGAGACGGGAGAGTGACAAGAGAGACGGGAGAGTGACAAGAGAGACGGGAGAGACATGGGAGAGAGATGAGAGAGAGATGGGAGAGAGACAGGAGAGACCGGAGAGAGACAAGAGAGACGAGAGAGAGACGGGAGAGAGATGGGAGAGAGACGGGAGAGAGACGGGAGAGACGGGAGAGACGGGAGAGACGGGAGAGAGACAGGAGAGAGACAGAGGAGACAGGAGAGAGACAGAGGGGAGACGGGAGAGTGACAAGAGAGACGGGAGAGACGGGAGAGACAGGAGAGAGACAGGGGAGAGACAGGGGAGAGACGGGAGAGAGATGGGAGAGATACAGGAGAGACAGGAGAGAGACTGGAGAGATGGGAGAGACGGGAGAGACGGGAGAGAGACAGGAGAGAGACAGGAGAGAGACAGGAGAGACCGGAGAGACCGGAGAGACAGGAGAGAGACAAGAGAGACAGGAGAGAGACAGGGGAGAGACAGGAGAGAGAGATCGGAGAGAGATGGGAGAGAGACAGGAGAGACCGGAGAGAAAGGAGAGACAGGAGAGAGACGGGAGAGATACAGGAGAGAGATGGGAGAGACGGGAGAGACGGGAGAGAGACAGGGAGAGACAGGAGAGAGACGGGAGAGATACAGGAGAGAGACGGGAGAGATACAGGAGAGAGATGGGAGAGACGGGAGAGACGGGAGAGAGACAGGGGAGAGACAGGAGAGAGACGGGAGAGAGACGGGAGATACAGGAGAGAGACGGGAGAGACGGGAGAGACGGGAGAGAGACAGGGGAGAGACAGGAGAGAGACGGGAGGGATACAGGAGAGAGACGGGAGAGATACAGGAGATACAGGAGAGAGACGGGAGAGACGGGAGAGACGGGAGAGACGGGAGAGAGACAGGGGAGAGACAGGAGAGAGATGGGAGAGACGGGAGAGAGACAGGGGAGAGACAGGAGAGAGATGGGAGAGATACAGGAGAGACAGGAGAGACAGGAGAGAGGCGGGAGAGAGACGGGAGAGACGGGAGAGAGACAGGAGAGAGACAGGAGAGAGACGGGAGAGACAGGAGAGAGACGGGAGAGACGGGAGAGAGACAGGGGAGAGGGGAGAGAGAGAGGGAGAGACAGGAGAGACAGGAGAGACAGGAGAGAGACGGGGAGCGGGAGAGAGAGGGAGAGACAGGAGGGAGAGAGACAGGAGAGTGACAGGAGAGAGACGGAGAGACAGGGAGAGACAGGAGAGAGAGACGAGAGACGGGGAGAGAGACAAGAGAGACGGGAGAGAGACAAGAGAGACGGGAGAGAGACAAGAGAGACAGGAGGGAGAGACAAGAGAGACAGGAGGGAGAGAGACAAGAGAGACGGGAGAGAGACGGGAGAGAGACGGGAGAGACGGGAGAGACAAGAGAGACGGGAGAGAGACGGGAGAGAGACGGGAGAGACTGGAAAGACGGGAGAGACGGGAGAGTGACAAGAGAGACGGGAGAGTGACAAGAGAGACGGGAGAGACATGGGAGAGAGATGAGAGAGAGATGGGAGAGAGACAGGAGAGACCGGAGAGAGACAAGAGAGACGAGAGAGAGACGGGAGAGAGACGGGAGAGAGACGGAGAGAGACAAGAGAGACGGGAGAGTGACAAGAGAGACGGGGAGAGTGACAAGAGAGACGGGAGAGACATGGGACAGAGAGATGAGAGAGAGAGATGGGAGAGAGACAGGAGAGACCGGAGAGAGACAAGAGAGACGAGAGAGAGACGGGAGAGAGACGGGAGAGAGACGGGAGAGACGGGAGAGACGGGAGAGACGGGAGAGAGACAGGAGAGAGACAGAGGAGACAGGAGAGAGACAGAGGGGAGACGGGAGAGTGACAAGAGAGACGGGAGAGAGACGGGAGAGAGACGGGAGAGACAGGAGAGAGACAGGGGAGAGACAGGGGAGAGACGGGAGAGAGATGGGAGAGATACAGGAGAGACAGGAGAGAGACTGGGAGAGATGGGAGAGACGGGAGAGACGGGAGAGAGACAGGAGAGAGACAGGAGAGAGACAGGAGAGACCGGAGAGACAGGAGAGAGACAAGAGAGACAGGAGAGAGACAGGGGAGAGACAGGAGAGAGAGATCGGAGAGAGATGGGAGAGAGACAGGAGAGACCGGAGAGAAAGGAGAGACAGGAGAGAGACAGGAGGACAGAGAGAGACAGGGAGAGATGGGAGAGACGGGAGAGACGGAGAGAGACAGGAGAGAGACAGGAGAGAGATGGGAGAGATACAGGAGAGAGACGGGAGAGATACAGGGGAGAGATGGGAGAGACGGAGAGAGACGGGAGAGAGACAGGGGAGAGAGACAGGAGAGAGAGGAGAGACGGGAGAGACAGGAGAGAGACAGGAGAGACGGGAGAGACGAGAGAGAGAAGGGAGAGACAGGAGAGAGACGGGAGAGATACAGGAGAGACGGGGGAGAGATACAGGAGATACAGGAGAGAGACGGGAGAGACGGGAGAGACGGGAGAGAGACAGGGGAGAGACAGGAGAGAGACGGGAGAGACGGGAGAGAGATAGGGAGAGACGGGAGAGAGACAGGGAGAGACAGGAGAGAGACAGGGAGAGATACAGAGAGAGAGAGGGAGAGACAGGAGAGACGGGAGAGAGACAGGAGAGAGACAGGGAGAGACGGGAGAGACAGGAGGGAGAGAGACAGGGGAGAGACAGGAGAGAGATGGGAGAGATACAGGAGAGACAGGAGAGACAGGAGAGAGGCGGGAGAGAGACGGGAGAGACGGGAGAGAGACAGGGAGATACAGGAGAGAGACGGGAGAGACGGGAGAGACGGGAGAGAGACAGGGGAGAGACAGGAGAGAGACGAGAGGGATACAGGAGAGAGACGGGAGAGATACAGGAGATACAGGAGAGAGACGGGAGAGACGGGAGAGACGGGAGAGAGACAGGGGAGAGACAGGAGAGAGACGGGAGAGACGGGAGAGAGACAGGGGAGAGACAGGAGAGAGATGGGAGAGATACAGGAGAGACAGGAGAGACAGGAGAGAGGCGGGAGAGAGACGGGAGAGACGGGAGAGAGACAGGAGAGAGACAGGAGAGAGACGGGAGAGACGGGAGAGAGACAGGGGAGAGACAGGAGAGAGATGGGAGAGATACAGGAGAGACAGGAGAGACAGGAGAGAGGCGGGAGAGAGACGGGCGAGACAGGAGAGAGACAGGGGAGAGACTGGAGAGAGACGGGAGAGATACAGGAGATACAGGAGAGAGACGGGAGAGACGGGAGAGACGGGAGAGACGGGAGAGACGGGAGAGAGACGGGAGAGAGACGGGAGAGAGACAGGAGAGAGACAAGAGAGACGGGAGAGAGACAGGGGAGAGACAGGAGAGAGATGCAGGAGAGACAGGAGAGACAGGAGAGAGACAAGAGAGACGGGAGAGAGATGGGAGAGAGACAGGAGAGACCGGAGAGACAGGAGAGAGACAAGAGAGACGGGAGAGAGACAGGAGAGAGACAAGAGAGACGGGAGAGAGACGGGAGATAGACGGGAGAGAGACGGGATAGAGACAAGAGAGACGGGAGAGAGTCGGGAGAGAGACAAGAGAGACGGGAGAGACGGGAGAGACAGGGGAGACGGGAAAGAGACGGGAGAGACAGGAGAGACAGGAGAGACAGGAGAGAGACAAGAGAGACGGGAGAGAGACAGGGGAGAGACGGGAGAGAGACAAGAGAGACGGGAGAGAGACAAGAGAGACGGGAGAGAGACAAGAGAGACGAGAGACAAGAGAGACGGGAGAGAGATGGGAGAGAGACGGGAGAGAGACAGGGGAGAGACGGGAGAGTGACAAGAGAGACGGGAGAGAGACGGGAGAGACAGGAGAGAGACAGGGGAGAGACGGGAGAGACATGAGAGAGACAGGAGAGACAGGAGAGTGACAAGAGAGACAGGAGAGAGACAGGAGAGAGACAGGGGAGAGACGGGAGAGACAGGAGAGAGACAGGAGAGATAGGAGAGTGACAAGAGAGACGGGAGAGAGACAGGAGAGACAGGAGATACATGATTGAGAGGAGAGACAGGAGAGACAGGAGAGACAGGAGAGAGACAGGGGAGAGACACGAGAGAGATGGGAGAGAGACGGGAGAGACAGGAGAGACAGGAGAGAGACAGGGGAGAGACGGGAGAGACATGAGAGAGACAGGAGAGACAGGAGAGTGACAAGAGAGACAGGGGAGAGACAGGAGAGAGACAGGGGAGAGACGGGAGAGACAGGAGAGAGACAGGAGCGATAGGAGAGTGACAAGAGAGACGGGAGAGAGACAGGAGAGACAGGAGATACATGATTGAGAGGAGAGACAGGAGAGAGACAGGAGAGAGAGGAGAGACAGGAGAGTGAAAGGGGAGAGACGGAAGAGACAGGAGAGAGACGGGAGAGAGACAGGAGAGACAGGGGAGAGACGGGACAGACAGGAGAGTGAAAAGAGAGACGGGAGAGAGACAGGAGAGACGGGAGAGAGATGGGAGAGAGACAAGAGAGACGGGAGAGAGATGGGAGAGAGACAAGAGAGACGGGAGAGACAGGGGAGACGGGAGAGAGACAAGAGAGACGGGAGAAAGATGGGAGAGTGACAAGAGAGAAGGGAGAGAGACGGGAGAGAGACAGGAGAGACAGGGGAGAGACGGGACAGACAGGAGAGTGAAAAGAGAGACGGGAGAGAGACAGGAGAGACAGGAGATACAAGATTGAGAGGAGAGACGGGAGAGAGACGTGAGAGAGACTGTAGAGATGAGAGAGACAGGAGAGACGAGAGAGACAGGATAGTGACAGGAGAGTGACGAGAGACAGGAGAGAGAGAGGAGAGACGAGAGAGACGAGAGAGACGAGAGACGAGAGACCAGTGAGACGAGTGAGACGAGAGACAGGAGAGAGACAGGGGAGTGACGGGAGAGACAGGAGATTGACAAGAGAGACGAGAGAGAGACAGGAGAGAGACAAGGGAGAGACGGGAGAGAGACGAGAGAGACGGGAGAGACGGGAGAGACGTGGGAGAGAGATGGGAGAGAGACAGGAGAGACCGGAGAGAGACAAGAGAGACGGGAGAGAGACAGGAGCGAGACAGGGGAGACGGGAGAGAGACAGGAGAGAGACAGGGGAGAGACGGGAGAGTGACAAGAGAGACGGGAGAGAGACGGGAGAGAGACGGGAGAGACAGGAGAGAGACAGGGGAGAGACAGGAGAGAGATGGAAGAGAGACAGGAGAGACAGGAGAGAAACAAGAGAGACGGGAGAGAGACAGGGGAGAAACGGGAGAGTGACAAGATAGACGGGAGAGAGATGGGAGAGACGGGAGAGAGACAAGAGAGACGGGAGAGAGACAAGAGAGATGGGAGAGAGACTAGAGAGACAAGAGAGACAAGAGAGACGGGAGAGAGACGGGAGAGAGACGGGAGAGAGACAAGAGAGACGGGAGAGAGACGGGATAGAGACAAGAGAGACGGGAGAGACAGGAGGGACGGGAGAGATACAAGAGAGACGGGAGAGAGATGGGAGAGAGACAAGAGAGAAGGGAGAGAGACGGGAGAGAGACAAGAGAGACGGGAGAGAGACGGGAGAGAGACAAGAGAGATGAGAGACGGGAGAGACAGGGGAGACGGGAGAGAGACAAGAGAGACGGGAGAGAGATGGGAGAGAGACAAGAGAGACGGGAGAGAGACGGGAGAGAGACAAGAGAGACGGGAGAGACAGGGGAGACGGGAGAGAGACAAGAGAGACGGGAGAAAGATGGGAGAGTGACAAGAGAGAAGGGAGAGAGCCGGGAGAGAGACAAGAGAGACGGGAGAGAGACAGGAGAGACGGGAGAGAGACAGGAGCGAGACAGGGGAGATGGGAGAGAGACAGGAGAGAGACAGGGGAGAGACGGGAGAGAGACAAGAGAGAAGGGAGAGAGACGGGAGAGAGACAAGAGAGACGGGAGAGAGACGGGAGAGAGACAAGAGAGACGAGAGACGGGAGAGACAGGGGAGACGGGAGAGAGACAAGAGAGACGGGAGAGAGATGGGAGAGAGACAAGAGAGATGGGAGAGAGACGGGAGAGAGACAAGAGAGACGGGAGAGACAGGGGAGACGGGAGAGAGACAAGAGAGACAGGAGAGACAGGGGAGATGGGAGAGAGACAAGAGAGACGGGAGAAAGATGGGAGAGTGACAAGAGAGAAGGGAGAGAGACGGGAGAGAGACAAGAGAGACGGGAGAGAGACGGGAGAGACGGGAGAGAGACATGAGCGAGACAGGGGAGACGGGAGAGAGACAGGAGAGAGACAGGGGAGAGACGGGAGAGTGACAAGAGAGACGGGAGAGAGACGGGAGAGACAGGAGAGAGACAGGGGAGAGACAGGAGAGAGATGGAAGAGAGACAGGAGAGAGACAAGAGAGACGGGAGAGAGACAGGGGAGAGACGGGAGAGTGACAAGATAGACGGGAGAGAGATGGGAGAGACGGGAGAGAGACAAGAGAGACGGGAGAGAGACAAGAGAGACGGGAGAGAGACTAGAGAGACAAGAGAGACAAGAGAGACGGGAGAGAGACGGGAGAGAGACGGGAGAGAGACAAGAGAGACGGGAGAGAGACGGGATAGAGACAAGAGAGACGGGAGGGACAGGGGAGACGGGAGAGATACAAGAGAGACGGGAGAGAGATGGGAGAGAGACAAGAGAGAAGGGAGAGAGACGGGAGAGAGACAAGAGAGACGGGAGAGAGACGGGAGAGAGACAAGAGAGACGAGAGACGGGAGAGACACGGGAGACGGGAGAGAGACAAGAGAGACGGGAGAGAGATGGGAGAGAGACAAGAGAGATGGGAGAGAGACGGGAGAGAGACAAGAGAGACGGGAGAGACAGGGGAGACGGGAGAGAGACAAGAGAGACGGGAGAAAGATGGGAGAGTGACAAGAGATCGGGAGAGAGACGGGAGAGAGACAAGAGAGACGGGAGAGAGACAAGAGAGACGGGAGAGACGGGAGAGACAGGGGAGACGGGAGAGAGACAAGAGAGACGGGAGAGAGACAGGGGAGAGACGGGAGAGTGACAAGATATACGGGAGAGAGACGGGAGAGACGGGAGAGATACAAGAGAGACGGGAGAGATACAAGAGAGACGGGAGAGAGACGGGAGAGAGACAGGGGAGAGACGGGAGAGTGACAAGAGAGACGGGAGTGAGACGGGAGAGAGACGGGAGAGACAGGAGAGACAGGAGAGACAGGAGAGTGACAAGAGAGACGGGAGAGAGATGGGAGAGAGAGACGGGAGAGACAGGAGAGAGATGGGAGAGAGACAGGAGAGAGACAGGAGAGAGACAGGGGAGAGACAGGAGAGAGACATGAGAGACAGGAGAGAGACAGGGGAGAGACGGGAGAGAGATGGGAGAGAGACGGGAGAGACAGGAGAGAGACAGGGGAGAGACAGGAGAGACAGGAGAGAGACAGGGGAGAGACAGGGGAGAGACAGGAGAGACATGAGAGAGACAGGAGAGACAGGAGAGTGACATGAGAGACAGGAGAGAGACAGGAGAGAGACAGGAGAGAGACAGGGGAGAGACGGGAGAGACAGGAGAGAGACAGGAGAGATAGGAGAGTGACAAGAGAGACGGGAGAGAGACAGGAGAGACAGGAGATACATGATTGAGAGGAGATACAGGAGAGAGACAGGAGAGTGACAGTGGAGAGACGGGAGAGACAGGCGAGAGACAGGAGAGAGACAGGAGAGAGACAGGGGAGACAGGAGAGAGAAAGGAGAGACAGGAGAGAGACAAGAGAGAGACAGGAGAGTAAAGAGAGACAGGAGAGAGACAGGAGAGACAGGAGAGAGACAGGAGAGACAGGAGAGAGACAGGAGAGTAAAGAGAGACAGGAGAGAGACAGGAGAGAGACAGGAGAGAGACAGGAGAGACAGAAGAGACAGGAGAGAGACAGGAGAGAGACAGGAGAGAGACGGGAGAGAGACGGGAGAGAGACAGGAGAGACGATAGAGACGAGAGAGACAGGAGAGACAGGAGAGAGACAGGAGAGAGACAGGAGAGTCAAGAGAGAGTGGTTCTATCATTCGGCTAACATAGCACAGGAAGGATACAACAGCAATATGTGTGTGTGTGCGTGTGTGTGTGTGTTATTGTGTGTGTGTGTTATTGTGTGCGTGTGTGTGTTATTGTGTGTGTGTGTACATGTGTGTGTGTGTGTACGTGTGTGTGTGTCTGTCTAAACGCAGTACCTTGATGACAGTGTATGGGGTGTTCACCTATAAAAGGATTGATTCATTCAATGTTTATACAAATATGTCCATTCAACAGAATACTCTGTCACAGAAGCAATAGTCCAAATGTCTATACTATATGCGCTTCCAAAGCTACAGACGATTTACGTTGAGAATTGAGAGTGTTTAGAGTGAATGGAATGTCATTACAGGCCTGGTCAACAAGGGCTGTTCCTCGGCACAACGGCGCTAACCTGGAACGTCAATGGGGCAAGCTAACCAGTGGTTGCATGGTTCGTGAGTGAAAGCATGGGCTTTATGTACCTGAAATCTTCTGAATACAAAACTAAATAGGTAATAAATATACATTTATTTAAAAAGGCGAACTGAACTGAATTTGAAAATCCATCCTCCGCGACGACAATCTGTTCCTGTTGAGATTTCCTTTACTTCTTCCCTTTAAATCGCCATAGAAACAGCGTCTCTCAACGTAGATGGATCGCCAATATCGGCAATGAAAGCCAAAGATCTGGGAGGTGAAAATGAAAGTGTATCAAGTTAATTTTAATTAGTTCCAAAGCGAGGAAGTTCCTCCTAATGTTACCACCTTCCAATGCAGAAATATGGAAGAGATTATGACCAAGAGCAGGACAGTCTAAACTAGCAATGTTCACAGCAAACTAACGTTCTTATTTCCTCAACACTGGCAAGTAGAGATATACTAAGGCTTTTACAATCAGGAGGGAATCTACAGAACGGACCACAGAAAGGAAAGATGAGTTTGATATCCTCTGAAAGGGTGAGGAAGGACATGCTAGAATGAATGCATGATGTCACATCTAACTCCAAAGCTTTGACTCTGTGTGTAAATGCTTGTGTGTGTGTGTGTGTGTGTGTGTGTGTGTGTGTGTGTGTGTGTGTGTGTGTGTGTGTGTGTGTGTGTGTGTGTGTGTGTGTGTGTGTGTGTGTGTGTGTGTGTGTGTGTGTGTGTGTGTGTGTGTGTGTGTGTGTGTGTGTGTGTGTGTGTGTCTCTGTCACACAGTAAGTTTGGGGCTCAGTGTCTTACCCCAGAGCTGGGCACTCAAGCTCAACTATCCTAATAACACCCCAGCTGCTCAAACAATCCCAAACTTCCACAGAAAACTCAAACAATTACATCCTGTGGAGCTAGCAACAGCTAACTGCTAAGCTAATGAATGACAGTGAAGGGAGCCAGAGAACGGCTAGCAGATAGCGATTAGCCACAGTGTGCTATGGGGGCCACTGTTCTGCTACAGAGGACCTTAATTCAGACATCACTGTGTAGCATGAGATGCATCCATTACATCAGTGTGGGTTTTGGGCCCAGAGTAATGAAAGGGGTGATTGTACTTCAGTGGAGGCTGCTGAGAGGAGCAAGGCTCATAATAATGACTGGAACGGAACAAACTCCACTGATTCTGCTCCAGCCATTACCACAAGCCTGTGTTCCCCAATTAAGGTGCCACCAGCATCCTGTGTTGTACTTGTATGTGATGTATGGTTGGAGGCTAGGTTGATTAGCATACAAATGGGCATTTTTACATCCCATTATTTCACTGTGTCACTGGTGGTGCTTCAGAACAAAAAAATCCCAATGTTCCACTGTGTCCCTGGTAGTGTTCCGGAACTACAATTCCCAACGTTCCGCTGTGTCCCTGGTAGTGTTCCGGAACTACGATTCCCAACGTTCCGCGGTGTCCCTGGTAGTGTTCCGGAACTACAATTCCCAGCGTTCCGCTGTGTCCCTGGTAGTACTTCTGAACTACGATTTCCAATACGCAATGCTGCTGGTAAAGATGTCACTATGAAACAGAACAGTGAAGAGATAAGAAACTCAACTGAACTCAGATTAGTTCCCATTTAATTTGTTGCTGTTGAGGAGAACCATACTTTTTGACTTCTGATAGAATCCATGCAGGAAGAGGAAACAGCTGTTTTACTCCTGATAGAATCCATGCAGGGAGACAGGAAACAGCTGTTTTACTCCTGGTTAGAATCCAATCAAGGACAGAGGAAACAGCTGTTTTACTCCTGGTTAGAATCCAATCAAGGACAGAGGAAACAGCTGTTTTACTTCTGATAGAATCCAATCAAGGACAGAGGAAACAGCTGTTTTACTCCTGATAGAATCCATGCAGGGAGAGGAAACAGCTGTTTTACTCCTGATAGAATCCATGCAGGGAGAGGAAACAGCTGTTTTACTTCTGATAGAATCCAATCAAGGACAGAGGAAACAGCTGTTTTACTCCTGATAGAATCCATGCAGGACAGAGGAAACAGCTGTTTTACTCTGATAGAATCCAATCAGGACAGAGGAAACAGCTGTTTTATTCCTGATAGAATCCTGATAGAATCCATGCAGGAATCCATGCAGGGAGAGGAAACAGCTGTTTTACTCCTGATAGAATCTATGCAGGGAGAGGAAACAGCTGTTTTATTCTGATAGAATCCATGCAGGAGAGGAAACAGCTGTTTTCCTGATAGAATCTGATGCAGGGAGGAAAGAAAATGCAGGGAGAGGAAACAGCTGTTTTACTCCTGATAGAATCTATGCAGGAGAGGAAACAGCTGTTTTACTCCTGATAGAATCCATGCAGGGACAGAGGAAACAGCTGTTTTACTCTGATAGAATCCATGCAGGGAGAGGAAACAGCTGTTTTACTCTGATAGAATCCATGCAGGGAGAGAGGAAACAGGAGAGGTTTTACTCCTGATAGAATCATGCAGGGACAGAGGAAACAGCTGTTTTACTCCTGATAGAATCTATGCAGGAGAGGAAACAGCTGTTTTAGCTGTTTTGTTTTCTGATAGAATCCATGCAGGGAGAGGAAACAGCTGTTTTACTCCTGATAGAATCTATGCAGGACAGAGGAAACAGCTGTTTTACTCCTGATAGAATCCATGCAGGGAGAGGAAACAGCTGTTTTACTCCTGATAGAATCCATGCAGGGACAGAGGAAACAGCTGTTTTACTTCTGATAGAATCCATGCAGGGAGAGGAAACAGCTGTTTTACTCCTGATAGAATCTATGCAGGGAGAGGAAACAGCTGTTTTACTCCTGATAGAATCCATGCAGGGAGAGGAAACAGCTGTTTTACTCCTGATAGAATCCATGCAGGGACAGAGGAAACAGCTGTTTTACTTCTGATAGAATCCATGCAGGGAGAGGAAACAGCTGTTTTACTCCTGATAGAATCTATGCAGGGAGAGGAAACAGCTGTTTTACTCCTGATAGAATCTATGCAGGGAGAGGAAACAGCTGTTTTACTCCTGATAGAATCTATGCAGGGAGAGGAAACAGCTGTTTTACTTCTGATAGAATCCATGCAGGGAGAGAAAACAGTTTTACTCCTGATCAATCAAGGCAGGGAGAGCCTTTCTCCTAGAATCCATGCAGGGAGAGGAAACAGCTGTTTTACTCCTGATAGAATCCCATGCATCTGGGACAGAGGAAACAGCTGTTTTACATTTGATCCATGCAGGAGAGAAAACAGCTGAATCTATGCAGGGAGAGGAAACAGCTGTTTTACTACCTGATAGAAATGCAGGGAGAGGAAACAGCTGTTTTACTCCTGATTAGAATCCATGCAGGGACAGAGAAACAGCTGTTTTGCTCTGATAGAATCACATGCAGGGAGAGGAAACAGCTGTTTTACTCCTGATAGAATCCATGCAGGGAGAGGAAACAGCTGTTTTACTCCTGATAGAATCCATGCAGGGACAGAGGAAACAGCTGTTTTACTTCTGATAGAATCCATGCAGGGACAGAGGAAACAGCTGTTTTACTTCTGATAGAATCCATGCAGGGAGAGGAAACAGCTGTTTTACTCCTGATAGAATCTATGCAGGGAGAGGAAACAGCTGTTTTACTCCTGATAGAATCTATGCAGGGAGAGGAAACAGCTGTTTTACTCCTGATAGAATCCATGCAGGGAGAGAAAACAGCTGTTTTACTCCTGATAGAATCTATGCAGGGAGAGGAAACAGCTGTTTTACTCCTGATAGAAATCATGCAGGGACAGAGGAAACAGCTGTTTTACTCCTGATTGAATCTATGCAGGGAGAGGAAACAGCTGTTTTACTCCTGATAGAATCCATGCAGGGAGAGGAAACAGCTGTTTTACTCCTGATAGAATCTATGCAGGGAGAGGAAACAGCTCTTTTACTCCTGATAGAATCCATGCAGGGAGAGGAAACAGCTGTTTTACTCCTGATAGAATCTATGCAGGGAGAGGAAACAGCTGTTTTACTCCTGATAGAATCCATGCAGGGAGAGGAAACAGCTGTTTTACTCCTGATAGAATCTATGCAGGGAGAGGAAACAGCTGTTTTACTCCTGATAGAATCCATGCAGGGAGAATCCTGATGAATCAGTGAGAACAGCTGTTTACTCCTGGATGCAGGGAGAGGAAACAGCTGTTTTACTCCTGATAGAATATATGCAGGGAGAGGAAACAGCTGTTTTACTCCTGATAGAATCCATGCAGGGAGAGGAAACAGCTGTTTTACTCCTGATAGAATCCATGCAGGGACAGAGGAAACAGCTGTTTTACTTCTGATAGAATCCATGCAGGGAGAGGAAACAGCTGTTTTACTTCTGATAGAATCCATGCAGGAGAGGAAACAGCTGTTTTACTCCTGATAGAATCTATGCAGGGAGAGGAAACAGCTGTTTTACTCCTGATAGAATCCATGCAGGAGAGGAAACAGCTGTTTTACTCCTGATAGAATCCATGCAGGAGAGAAAACAGCTGTTTTACTCTGATAGAATCTATGCAGGAGAGGAAACAGCTGTTTTACTCCTGATAGAAATCATGCAGGGGAGAGGAAACAGCTGTTTTACTCCTGATTGAATCTATGCAGGAGAGGAAACAGCTGTTTTACTCCTGATAGAATCCATGCAGGGAGAGGAAACAGCTGTTTTACTCCTGATAGAATCCTATGTAGGAGAGGAAACAGCTGTTTTACTCCTGATAGAATCCATGAAGGGGAGAGGAAACAGCTGTTTTACTCTGATAGAATCATGCAGGGAGAGGAAACAGCTGTTTTACTCCTGATAGAATCCATGCAGGGAGAGGAAACAGCTGTTTTACTCCTGATAGAATCTATGCAGGGAGAGGAAACAGCTGTTTTACTCCTGATAGAATCCATGCAGGGAGAGGAAACAGCTGTTTTACTCCTGATAGAATATATGCAGGGAGAGGAAACAGCTGTTTTACTCCTGATAGAATCCATGCAGGGAGAGGAAACAGCTGTTTTACTCCTGATAGAATCCATGCAGGGACAGAGGAAACAGCTGTTTTACTTCTGATAGAATCCATGCAGGGACAGAGGAAACAGCTGTTTTAGTTCTGATAGAATCCATGCAGGGAGAGGAAACAGCTGTTTTACTCCTGATAGAATCTATGCAGGGAGAGGAAACAGCTGTTTTACTCCTGATAGAATCTATGCAGGGAGAGGAAACAGCTGTTTTACTCCTGATAGAATCCATGCAGGGAGAGAAAACAGCTGTTTTACTCCTGATAGAATCTATGCAGGGAGAGGAAACAGCTGTTTTACTCCTGATAGAAATCATGCAGGGACAGAGGAAACAGCTGTTTTACTCCTGATTGAATCTATGCAGGGAGAGGAAACAGCTGTTTTACTCCTGATAGAATCCATGCAGGGAGAGGAAACAGCTGATAGTTTTAGGATAGAAGCTGTTTTCTCCTGATAGAATGCAGGAGAGGAAACAGCTGTTTTACTCCTGATAGAATCCATGCAGGGAGACAGCTGTTTTACTCCTGATAGAATCTATGCAGGGAGAGGAAACAGCTGTTTTACTCCTGATAGAATCCATGCAGGGAGAGGAAACAGCTGTTTTACTCCTGATAGAATCTATGCAGGGAGAGGAAACAGCTGTTTTACTCCTGATAGAATCCATGCAGGGAGAGGAAACAGCTGTTTTACTCCTGATAGAATCTATGCAGGGAGAGGAAACAGCTGTTTTACTCCTGATAGAATCCATGCAGGGAGAGGAAACAGCTGTTTTACTTCTGATAGAATCCATGCAGGGACAGAGGAAACAGCTGTTTTACTTCTGATAGAATCCATGCAGGGAGAGGAAACAGCTGTTTTACTCCTGATAGAATCTATGCAGGGAGAGGAAACAGCTGTTTTACTCCTGATAGAATCCATGCAGGAAACAGCTGTTTTACTCCTGAGGAAACAGGGAGGAGCTGGAGAGGAAACAGCTGTTTTACTCCTGATAGAATCCATGCAGGGAGAGAAACAGCTGTTTTACTCCTGATAGAATCCATGCAGGGAGAGGAAACAGCTGTTTTACTCCTGATAGAATCTATGCAGGAGAGGAAACAGCTGTTTTACTCCTGATAGAATCCATGCAGGAGAGGAAACAGCTGTTTTACTCCTGATAGAATCCATGCAGGGAGAGGAAACAGCTGTTTTACTCCTGATAGAATCCATGCAGGGAGAGGAAACAGCTGTTTTACTCCTGATAGAATCCATGCAGGGAGAGGAAACAGCTGTTTTACTCCTGATAGAATCCATGCAGGAGAGGAAACATGCTGATAGGAGAGGAAACAGCTGTTTTACTCCTGATAGAATCCATGCAGGGAGAGGAAACAGCTGTTTTACTCCTGATAGAATATGCAGGGAGAGGAAACAGCTGTTTTACTCCTGATAGAATCCATGCAGGAGAGGAAACAGCTGTTTTACTCCTGATAGAATCCATGCAGGGAGAGGAAAAACAGCTGTTTTACTCCTGATAGAATCCATGCAGGGAGAGGAAACAGCTGTTTTACTTCCTGATAGAATCCATGCAGGAGAGGAAACTGCTGTTTTACTCTCTGATAAACATGCTAAACAGCTGTTTTACTCCTGATAGAATCTATGCAGGGAGAGGAAACAGCTGTTTTACTCCTGATAGAATCCATGCAGGAGAGGAAACAGCTGTTTTACTCCTGATAGAATCCATGCAGGGAGAGGAA
Source organism: Oncorhynchus nerka (assembly GCF_034236695.1). NCBI lineage: Eukaryota > Metazoa > Chordata > Actinopteri > Salmoniformes > Salmonidae > Oncorhynchus > Oncorhynchus nerka. Next base: position 90,883,895 of record NC_088409.1, read on the forward strand.
ACAGCTGTTTTACTCCTGATAGAATCCATGCAGGGAGAGGAAACAGCTGTTTTACTCCTGATAGAATCCATGCAGGGTGAAGAATCCATGCAGGGAGAGGAAACAGCTGTTTTACTCCTGATAGAATCCATGCAGGGAGAGGAAACAGCTGTTTTACTCCTGATAGAATCCATGCAGGGAGAGGAAACAGCTGTTTTACTCCTGATAGAATCCATGCAGGGAGAGGAAACAGCTGTTTTACTCCTGATAGAATCCATGCAGGGACAGAGGAAACAGCTGTTTTACTTCTGATAGAATCCATGCAGGGAGAGAAACAGCTGGATAGAATCTATGCAGGGAGAGGAAACAGCTGTTTTACTCCTGATAGAATCTATGCAGGGAGAGGAAACAGCTGTTTTACTCCTGATAGAATCTATGCAGGGAGAGGAAACAGCTGTTTTACTCCTGATAGAATCTATGCAGGGAGAGGAAACAGCTGTTTTACTCCTGATAGAATTATAGCTGTTTTACTCCTGATAGAATCCATGCAGGAGAGGAAACAGCTGTTTTATTCTGATAGAATCTATGCAGGGAGAGGAAACAGCTGTTTTACTCCTGATAGAATCTATGCAGGGAGAGGAAACAGCTGTTTTACTCCTGATAGAATCTATGCAGGGAGAGGAAACAGCTGTTTTACTCCTGATAGAATCTATGCAGGGAGAGGAAACAGCTGTTTTACTCCTGATAGAATCTATGCAGGGAGAGGAAACAGCTGTTTTACTCCTGATAGAATCTATGCAGGGAGAGGAAACAGCTGTTTTACTCCTGATAGAATCATGCAGGGAGAGGAAACAGCTGTTTTACTCCTGATAGAATCCATGCAGGGAGAGGAAACAGCTGTTTTACTCCTGATAGAATCCATGCAGGGAGAGGAAACAGCTGTTTTACTCCTGATAGAATCCATGCAGGAGAGGAAACAGCTGTTTTACTCTGATAGAATCCATGCAGGGAGAGGAAACAGCTGTTTTACTCCTGATAGAATCCATGCAGGGAGAGGAAACAGCTGTTTTACTTCCTGATAGAATCCATGCAGGGAGAGGAAACAGCTGTTTTACTCCTGATAGAATCCATGCAGGGACAGAGGAAACAGCTGTTTTACTCCTGATAGAATCCATGCAGGGAGAGGAAACAGCTGTTTTACTCCTGATAGAATCCATGCAGGGAGAGGAAACAGCTGTTTTACTCCTGATAGAATCTATGCAGGGAGAGGAAACAGCTGTTTTACTCCTGATAGAATCCATGCAGGGAGAGGAAACAGCTGTTTTACTCCTGATAGAATCTATGCAGGGAGAGGAAACAGCTGTTTTACTCCTGATAGAATCCATGCAGGGAGAGGAAACAGCTGTTTTACTCCTGATAGAATCCATGCAGGGAGAGGAAACAGCTGTTTTACTCCTGATAGAACATGCAGGGAGAGGAAACAGCTGTTTTACTCCTTTTAGCTGTTTACTTCTGATAGAATCCATGCAGGGACAGAGGAAACAGCTGTTTTACTTCTGATAGAATCCATGCAGGGAGAGGAAACAGCTGTTTTACTCCTGATAGAATCTATGCAGGGAGAGGAAACAGCTGTTTTACTCCTGATAGAATCCATGCAGGGAGAGGAAACTGCTGTTTTACTCCTGATAGAATCCATGCAGGGAGAGTAAACAGCTGTTTTACTCCTGATAGAATCCATGCAGGGAGAGGAAACAGCTGTTTTACTCCTGATAGAATCCATGCAGGGAGAGGAAACAGCTGTTTTACTCCTGATAGAATCCATGCAGGGAGAGGAAACAGCTGTTTTACTCCTGATAGAATCCATGCAGGGACAGAGGAAACAGCTGTTTTACTCCTGATAGAATCCATGCAGGAGAGGAAACAGCTGTTTTACTCCTGATAGAATCCATGCAGGGAGAGGAAACAGCTGTTTTACTCCTGATAGAATCCATGCAGCCTGATAGAATCCATGCAGGGAGAGGAAACAGCTGTTTTACTCCTGATAGAATCCATGCAGGGTGAAGAATCCATGCAGGGAGAGGAAACAGCTGTTTTACTCCTGATAGAATCCATGCAGGGAGAGGAAACAGCTGTTTTACTCCTGATAGAATCCATGCAGGGAGACAGGAAACAGCTGTTTTACTCCTGATAGAATCCATGCAGGGAGAGAGGAAACAGCTGTTTTACTCCTGATAGAATCCATGCAGGGAGAGAGGAAACAGCTGTTTTACTCCTGATAGAATCCATGCTGGGAGAGGAAACAGCTGTTTTCTCCATCGAGCAGAACTCCACTCTATTCTGTCCTTCACCAACCACTGCCCAACCACACAATAACATAACGATGATGGCATACAGCAGAGACAGCAGAGCACATAACTTTGTCTGTCTGTCTGTCTGTCTGTCTGTCTGTCTGTCTGTCTGTCTGTCTGTCTGTCTGTCTGTCTGTCTGTCTCAGTCAGTCTGATGAACGTGATGATGAACGTGATGCTGAACGTGATGAAGAACATGATGATGAACGTGATGAAGAACATGATGATGAACGTGATGCTGAACGTGATGAAGAACATGATGATGAACATGATGATGAACATGATGAAGATGATGAAGATTAGGATGACCATGGTGATGAACATGATGAACGTGATGAAGAACATGATCTTCAGTCTGTCAGTCAGCCTGTCATTGAATACCATGAGTTTTTCACATATTGAGTATTTCATGAGGCTGGATCAGTGGAGTAATTCTCTAGCCTCGATACACCTGTCTGTGTGTTCTCCTACAGAACCATGACAGGGCTTTGTATTTCTTTCCAGAAGCCATATAGTCTGAACCAGCAAGCTGCTGTCTGCTGAGACACTCAATTATTACTTAGTTCAATTTTGTCTACATGGGAGTGGCTTTAAATCTGTGTGTGTGTGTGTGTGTGTGTGTGTGTGTGTGTGTGTGTGTGTGTGTGTGTGTGTGTGTGTGTGTGTGTGTGTGTGTGTGTGTGTGTG
>NC_088409.1:90889408-90904408 GCF_034236695.1 Oncorhynchus nerka
ACCATACAAGCTGAATAATGGCTACCATACAAGCTGAATAATGGCTACCATACAAACTGATTAACACCCTGGGAAATAATGTCTACCATACAAGCTGAATAATGGCTACCATACAAACTGATTAACACCCTGGGAAATAATGTCTACCATACAAACTGATAAACACCCTGGGAAATAATGTCTACCATACAAGCTGAATAATGGCTACCATACAAACTGATAGACAGTATGGGAAATAATGTCTACCATTCAAACTGAATAATGGCTACCATACAAACTGATTAACACCCTGGGAAATAATGTCTACCATACAAGCTGAATAATGGCTACCATACAAACTGATTAACACCCTGGGAAATAATGTCTACCATACAAACTGATAAACACCCTGGGAAATAATGTCTACCATACAAGCTGAATAATGGCTACCATACAAACTGATAAACAGTATGGGAAATAATGTCTACCATTCAAACTGAATAATGGCTACCATACAAACTGATTAACACCCTGGGAAATAATGTCTACCATACAAGCTGAATAATGGCTACCATACAAACTGATTAACACCCTGGGAAATAATGTCTACCATACAAACTGATAAACACCCTGGGAAATAATGTCTACCATACAAGCTGAATAATGGCTACCATACAAACTGATTAACACCCTGGGAAATAATGTCTACCATACAAACTGATAAACACCCTGGGAAATAATGTCTACCATACAAGCTGAATAATGTCTACCATACAAACTGATAAACACCCTGGGAAATAATGTCTACCATTCAAACTGAATAATGGCTACCATACAAACGGAATAATGGCTACCATACAAACTGATAAACAGTATGGGAAATAATGTCTACCATACAAGCTGAATAATGGCTACCATACAAACTGATGAACACCCTGGGAAATAATGGCTACCATTCAAACTGAATAATGGCTACCATACAAACTGATGAACACCCTGGGAAATAATGGCTACCATTCAAACATATCAGATAAACTGTCTTCTTCCACTCCTCATCTTCTCTCTTTCATCTGCATTTACGTGAACATATTGGACAGGTGAAAGCAATGTCCTCAAGTCCTAAATATGCCAAATTTGCTCAATCATACCTCCAGACTCCCCCTCATCTCTCTCCATCTCACCAGTCATACCACCAGACTACCCCTCATCTCTCTCATCTCTCAATTTTTCTTTCTTTCTCTCCTCCTCCTCCTCTATCCTTCATTCCACCACCAAATACAGTGTGACAGGATGTGTTTAATTAACTATGCAGCAGCAGACCCTGTCCCAGAGTGTCAGAAGGAGAAGAAGGGTGGAGGAGAGGGTGAAGAAGGAGAAGAAAAAGATGAGTGGAGAAGAGGGTGAAGAAGGAGAAGAAAAAGATGCGTGGAGAAGAGGGTGAAGAAGGAGAAGAAAAAGATGAGTGGAGGAGAGGGTGAAGAAGGAGGAGATGAAGACGAGTGGAGGAGAGGGTGAAGAAGAAGGAGAAGAAGAAGATGAGTGGAGAAAAGGTTGAAGAAGGAGAGTAAGAAGACGAGTGAAGGAGAGGGTGAAGAAGAAGGAGAAGACGAAGACGAGTGGAGGAGAGGGTGAAGAAGGAAAGGAAGGGCCAGGGTAATTAACGACAGAACATTTCTGATGAAAAACCACAGGCTATTCAAGGAGTTGAAGTTTGCTTCAAACAAAGGTAGCCCTCCTCTCTCCCTCCCTCCCACCTTCCTTCCTCCCTCCCTTCCTCTATCCCCCAACCACCCTTTAGGCCTGCTCGGCCCTCTCTGCTCGGCCCTCTCTGCTCGGCCCTCTCTGCTCGACCCTCTCTGCTCGGCCCTCTCTGCTCGACCCTCTCTGCTCGGCCCTCTCTGCTCGGCCATCTCTCCTTAATCCCGTCTTTATGCCTCTCCCTCTCTCCTCTCTCCTCCCTCCCCTCCCTCCCTCCCTCCGCCCTCTCTCTAATGAAAGGTGTAAATTAAGGAGTGTATGTTAATTTGGGCATACACTCCTGATGAGTTTTAATCAGAGTGGGAATTCACAAGAGGAGATAGAGACAGAGAGAGAGAGAGTTTTGAGTTTTTGTTAAACCTTTATTTTATACTTAATTATTAATACAAATAATGGCACACTGTGCCTTTTCAGAAATTAAACAACACATTTGTCATTCCTAAATACAAATGTATTATATTAAATAATAAAGCAAATTCAATTGATTTCATAAGAAAATAAATGATTTCCTCTCCTCCACAAAACAAACCGCTCCTTCATAAGCCCACTTCTCCTCAAACAATGGGAGATCTTTTACAGCTGAGAAGAACTCAAAATCCACTTTTATTCTCGCTTTGACTAATCTTTTATAAACACATCTTACATCCTGCCCATATCCTGTGTCTATTTTATGTTTCCTACTCAGAGAAATTAACATTTTAGGTTGTCCCAAATTAAATGGAACAGTTGACATTTTATTTTCTGTTGCTTACCATGAAACTCCTAAAGAAAAACGGTGTTATTGAAAATCTCCCCCAAAGCTGTAAACAAAGACTCTAGTATTTCAAAGAGAGGTTTTATCCTCTCACACTCCATAAAACTGTGAACATTTTTTCTCTTGCGTTACAAAAAGGACATCCGTCTCCAACATCTGAGTTAATAACAGATACAAAAGCATTAACTGCAATAGTGCCATGCAACACCCTCCATTACATATCACCAGTCCCCTGTACAGTGTTCTCCATGCTGGCTTTACCTTGTCATCAACACCCTCCATTACATATCACCAGTCCCCTGTACAGTGTTCTCCATGCTGGCTTTACCTTGTCATCAACACCCTCCATTACATATCACCAGTCCCCTTTAGTAATGGTGGCTTGTACAGTGTTCTCCATGCTGGCTTTACCTTGTCATCAACACCCTCCATTACATATCACCAGTCCCCTGTACAGTGTTCTCCATGCTGGCTTTACCTTGTCATCAACACCCTCCATTACATATCACCAGTCCCCTTTAGTAATGGTGGCTTGTACAGTGTTCTCCATGCTGGCTTTACCTTGTCATCAACACCCTCCATTACATATCACCAGTCCCCTGTACAGTGTTCTCCATGCTGGCTTTACCTTGTCATCAAGGCCCAGTGTTACCCTCCAAGGAGGGTCTTTTCTATTCTTCAATTTATCTTTATTCAAAACCTTGACACAACCCCTATGTATGTCTTTCCCATTCACCTCATCCAAACCCACCTCTTCCAACCCCACCTCATCCAAACCCACCTCATCCAAACCCACCTCATCCAAACCCACCTCTTCCAACCCTCTCAAATCCACTAATGACTCCTTTCTTTCTGACTCTGGGATATTGGGTGTAATATATATGGGATATGGGTGTAATATATATGGGATATGGGTGTAATATATATGGGATATGGGTGTAATATATATGGGATATTCAGCGATTTTTGCAATTTGTTCCAGTCACAGGCAGCAGAGAACTGGAACGAAAGGCAGCCAAATGAGGTGTTGGCTTTAGGGATGATCAGTGAGATACACCTGCTGGAGCGCGTGCTACGGGTGGGTGTTGCCATCGTGACCAGTGAACTGAGATAAGGCGGAGCTTTACCTAGCATGGACTTGTAGATGACCTGGAGCCAGTGGGTCTGGCGACGAATATGTAGCGAGGGCCAGCCGACTAGAGCATACAGGTCGCAGTGGTGGGTGGTGTAAGGTGCTTTAGTAACAAAACGGATGGCACTGTGATAAACTGCATCCAGTTTGCTGAGTAGAGTGTTGGAAGCTATTTTGTAGATGACATCGCCGAAGTCGAGGATCGGTAGGATAGTCAGTTTTACTAGGGTAAGTTTGGCGGCGTGAGTGAAGGAGGCTTTGTTGCGGAATAGAAAGCCGACTCTAGATTGGATTTTAGATTGGAGATGTTTTATATGAGTCTGGAAGGAGAGTTTACAGTCTAGCCAGACATCTTATCTCCCTCACTAGCTTTAAGCACCAGCTCTTGAGAGCCTGAGTATGGCCTCGAACTCCTGTGGTCCAACATCAGGGATTTCATTATTTCAGACTCTAGGGCGTTCATTGATCTGGTGATGTCTCTGGTAACATTCATTGTGTACTGATTACAGAATTGTTGAACCTGGATTTTCCCTACATCCCACCACTGTTGAAGGGATACTAAACTGGCCTTTTCAGACCTCTACCTCACCCAGAAAAAACTACAACATTTCCTGAAGTGATCATCACTCAGTAAAGTTATATTAAAATGCCAGCATGAGCTTTTGGTCTTACAGCGTTAATGAACACTACCTCTGTTATTGAACAATGATTAGAAAATCCCATTGAGGTTATCACACTTGATTTACAGACCTGAGACTGATGCTCAAAAATACAAAACCTATCTAACCTGGCCAGAGAGTTGATGTTCTCTCCCATATTAGCCCATGTGTACTGTCTCGTGACTCCATATTAGCTCCTCGAAATACCACACAGTTCACGTGTTACAATAACGCTTTTTTTAAGTCCTTGAGGCTATATGAGGTTCTTTGTGATTTATATCTAAACAACTGACTGTGCAGTTCAAATCCCCAGTAATAAAGAAATAATCCTCAGTGTTACATTTCTCAATGGTATTTGATAATGTCTCTAAAAAACGTACCCTCTCTACTGCCCCCACTGGGGGAATATACATTTATCAAACACATTGTGATGTTTCCACACTTCGCTCTGACTTTTAAAAGACCTCCCCTCAACTACCTCCTCAACCTCACATGACAACGGCAAAAACCCTTTTGAGAACAAGATAGCCCCACCTCCACTTTTTGAGCATTTATTACTAGACACCCCCCCCACACACACTCTCCTATTGCCACATAACATAAGGAGAGAGAAAACACATCTCTTTACAGGAAGTAACAGAAAATACATCTCTTCACAGGAAGTAACAGAAAAAATACATCTCTTTACAGGAAGTAACAGAAAAAACACATCTCTTTACAGGAACAGACAGAAAACACATCTCTTTACAGGAAGTAACAGAAAAAACACATCTCTTTACAGGAAGTAACAGAAAAAAACACATCTCTTTACAGGAAGTAACAGAAAAAACACATCTCTTTACAGGAACAGACAGAAAACACATCTCTTTACAGGAAGTAACAGAGAAAACATATCTCTTTACAGAGTTACAGAGCGACTGAACTCTCATTTCCTTAAGAATTTAAATCACTTGTCACTCTTGTGACAACTTTATTGAGTTTAGCAATTTCAGGGCTTGTCAAACCTTAAAATCCATTACATTATAATCCTGTATATACAGTTGAAGTCGTAAATGTACATGCACCTTAGCCAAATACATTTAAACTCGGTTTTTCACAATTCCTGTAGGGTTGCAGGTGGCAGGGAAGTAAGGCACAGGAGAATCAAACTGAATAAAATGGAGTTGTTTAATGACTGTAAACAAAACATAACTCCAAAACTATGAATAATAATTAAACAAAGTGGGTATGAGGACCCGTCGCCCACCAACACAAACAACACGAAATCTGAATAACAAACCATCTCTGAGAAAGACATGAGGGGAAACAGAGGGTTAAATAGGTAATGAATAGGATTAAAACTACTAGTACAGGGGTTCGTCAAGCCTACCAGCATTTTCCCCATTGCTGCTGTCTGTTTCTTGTTCCTGTTATCTAGTTTTCCCAGTTTTGACCATTCTGCCTGCCCTGACCCTGAGCCTACCTAATGTTCTGTAGCTTTAGGACTCTGATCTGGATTACTGACCATTCTGCCTACCCTGACCCTGAGCCTACCTGCTGTTCTGTAGCTTTAGGACTCTGATCTGGATTACTGACCTCTGCCTGCCCTGACCCTGAGCCTACCTGCTGTTCTGTAGCTTTAAGACTCTGATCTGGATTACTGACCTCTGCCTGCCCTGACCCTGAGCCTACCTGCTGTTCTGTAGCTTTAAGACTCTGATCTGGATTACTGACCTCTGCCTGCCCTGACCCTGAGCCTACCTAATGTTCTGTAGCTTTAGGACTCTGATCTGGATTACTGACCATTCTGCCTACCCTGACCCTGAGCCTACCTGCTGTTCTGTAGCTTTAGGACTATGATCTGGATTACTGACCATTCTGCCTACCCTGACCCTGAGCCTACCTGCTGTTCTGTAGCTTTAAGACTCTGATCTGGATTACTGACCTCTGCCTGCCCTGACCCTGAGCCTACCTGCTGTTCTGTAGCTTTAAGACTCTGATCTGGATTACTGACCATTCTGCCTGCCCTGACCCTGAGCCTACCTGCTGTTCTGTAGCTTTAAGACTCTGATCTGGATTACTGACCTCTGCCTGCCCTGACCCTGAGCATACCTAATGTTCTGTAGCTTTAGGACTCTGATCTGGATTACTGACCATTCTGCCTACCCTGACCCTGAGCCTACCTGCTGTTCTGTAGCTTTAGGACTCTGATCTGGATTACTGACCTCTGCCTGCCCTGACCCTGAGCCTGCCTGCTGTTCTGTAGCTTTAGGACTCTGATCTGGATTACTGACCTCTGCCTGCCCTGACCCTGAGCCTACCTGCTGTTCTGTAGCTTTAGGACTATGATCTGGATTACTGACCTCTGCCTGCCCTGACCCTGAGCCTACCTGCTGTTCTGTAGCTTTAGGACTCTGATCTGGATTACTGACCATTCTGCCTGCCCTGACCCTGAGCCTACCTGCTGTTCTGTAGCTTTAGGACTCTGATCTGGATTACTGACCTCTGCCTGCCCTGACCCTGAGCCTACCTGCTGTTCTGTAGCTTTAAGACTCTGATCTGGATTACTGACCTCTGCCTGCCCTGACCCTGAGCCTACCTGCTGTTCTGTAGCTTTAAGACTCTGATCTGGATTACTGACCTCTGCCTGCCCTGACCCTGAGCCTACCTGCGGTTCTGTAGCTTTAGGACTCTGATCTGGATTACTGACCGTTCTGCCTACCCTGACCCTGAACCTACCTGCTGTTCTGTAGCTTTAAGACTCTGATCTGGATTATTGACCATTCTGCCTACCCTGACCCTGAGCCTACCTGCTGTTCTGTAGCTTTAGGACTCTGATCTGGATTACTGACCATTCTGCCTACCCTGACCCTGAGCCTACCTGCTGTTCTGTAGCTTTAAGACTCTGATCTGGATTACTGACCATTCTGCCTGCCCTGACCCTGAGCCTACCTGCTGTTCTGTAGCTTTAGGACTCTGATCTGGATTACTGACCTCTGCCTGCCCTGACCCTGAGCCTACCTGCTGTTCTGTAGCTTTAGGACTCTGATCTGGATTACTGACCATTCTGCCTGCCCTGACCCTGAGCCTACCTGCTGTTCTGTAGCTTTAGGACTCTGATCTGGATTACTGACCTCTGCCTGCCCTGACCCTGAGCCTACCTGCTGTTCTGTAGCTTTAGGACTCTGATCTGGATTACTGACCGTTCTGCCTACCCTGACCCTGAACCTACCTGCTGTTCTGTAGCTTTAAGACTCTGATCTGGATTATTGACCATTCTGCCTACCCTGACCCTGAGCCTACCTGCTGTTCTGTAGCTTTAGGACTCTGATCTGGATTACTGACCGTTCTGCCTACCCTGACCCTGAGCCTACCTGCTGTTCTGTAGCATTAAGACTCTGATCTGGATTACTGACCATTCTGCCTACCCTGACCCTGAGCCTACCTGCTGTTCTGTAGCTTTAGGACTCTGATCTGGATTACTGACCATTCTGCCTACCCTGACCCTGAGCCTACCTGCTGTTCTGTAGCTTTAAGACTCTGATCTGGATTACTGACCATTCTGCCTGCCCTGACCCTGAGCCTACCTGCTGTTCTGTAGCTTTAGGACTCTGATCTGGATTACTGACCTCTGCCTGCCCTGACCCTGAGCCTGCCTGTCGTTCTGTACCTTTAAGACTCTGATCTGGATTACTGACCTCTGCCTGCCCTGACCCTGAGCCTACCTGCTGTTCTGTAGCTTTAGGACTCTGATCTGGATTACTGACCATTCTGCCTACCCTGACCCTGAGCCTACCTGCTGTTATGTAGCTTTAGGACTCTGATCTGGATTACTGACCATTCTGCCTACCCTGACCCTGAGCCTACCTGCTGTTCTGTAGCTTTAAGACTCTGATCTGGATTACTGACCATTCTGCCTGCCCTGACCCTGAGCCTACCTGCTGTTCTGTAGCTTTAGGACTCTGATCTGGATTACTGACCTCTGCCTGACCTGACCCTGAGCCTACCTGCTGTTCTGTAGCTTTAGGACTCTGATCTGGATTACTGACCATTCTGCCTGCCCTGACCCTGAGCCTACCTGCTGTTCTGTAGCTTTAGGACTCTGATCTGGATTACTGACCTCTGCCTGCCCTGACCCTGAGCCTACCTGCTGTTCTGTAGCTTTAGGACTCTGATCTGGATTACTGACCGTTCTGCCTACCCTGACCCTGAACCTACCTGCTGTTCTGTAGCTTTAAGACTCTGATCTGGATTATTGACCATTCTGCCTACCCTGACCCTGAGCCTACCTGCTGTTCTGTAGCTTTAGGACTCTGATCTGGATTACTGACCGTTCTGCCTACCCTGACCCTGAGCCTACCTGCTGTTCTGTAGCATTAAGACTCTGATCTGGATTACTGACCATTCTGCCTACCCTGACCCTGAGCCTACCTGCAGTTCTGTAGCTTTAGGACTCTGATCTGGATTACTGACCATTCTGCCTACCCTGACCCTGAGCCTACCTGCTGTTCTGTAGCTTTAAGACTCTGATCTGGATTACTGACCATTCTGCCTGCCCTGACCCTGAGCCTACCTGCTGTTCTGTAGCTTTAGGACTCTGATCTGGATTACTGACCTCTGCCTGCCCTGACCCTGAGCCTGCCTGTCGTTCTGTACCTTTAAGACTCTGATCTGGATTACTGACCTCTGCCTGCCCTGACCCTGAGCCTACCTGCTGTTCTGTAGCTTTAGGACTCTGATCTGGATTACTGACCATTCTGCCTACCCTGACCCTGAGCCTACCTGCTGTTATGTAGCTTTAGGACTCTGATCTGGATTACTGACCATTCTGCCTACCCTGACCCTGAGCCTACCTGCTGTTCTGTAGCTTTAAGACTCTGATCTGGATTACTGACCTCTGCCTGCCCTGACCCTGAGCCTACCTGCTGTTCTGTAGCTTTAAGACTCTGATCTGGATTACTGACCTCTGCCTGCCCTGACCCTGAGCCTACCTGCTGTTCTGTAGCTTTAGGACTCTGATCTGGATTACTGACCATTCTGCCTACCCTGACCCTGAGCCTACCTGCTGTTCTGTAGCATTAAGACTCTGATCTGGATTACTGACCATTCTGCCTACCCTGACCCTGAGCCTACCTGCTGTTCTGTAGCTTTAGGACTCTGATCTGGATTACTGACCATTCTGCCTACCCTGACCCTGAGCCTACCTGCTGTTCTGTAGCTTTAAGACTCTGATCTGGATTACTGACCATTCTGCCTGCCCTGACCCTGAGCCTACCTGCTGTTCTGTAGCTTTAGGACTCTGATCTGGATTACTGACCTCTGCCTGCCCTGACCCTGAGCCTGCCTGTCGTTCTGTACCTTTAAGACTCTGATCTGGATTACTGACCTCTGCCTGCCCTGACCCTGAGCCTACCTGCTGTTCTGTAGCTTTAGGACTCTGATCTGGATTACTGACCATTCTGCCTACCCTGACCCTGAGCCTACCTGCTGTTATGTAGCTTTAGGACTCTGATCTGGATTACTGACCTCTGCCTACCCTGACCCTGAGCCTACCTGCTGTTCTGTAGCTTTAAGACTCTGATCTGGATTACTGACCTCTGCCTGCCCTGACCCTGAGCCTACCTGCTGTTCTGTAGCTTTAAGACTCTGATCTGGATTACTGACCTCTGCCTGCCCTGACCCTGAGCCTACCTGCTGTTCTGTAGCTTTAGGACTCTGATCTGGATTACTGACCATTCTGCCTGCCCTGACCCTGAGCCTACCTGCTGTTCTGTAGCTTTAGGACTCTGATCTGGATTACTGACCATTCTGCCTGCCCTGACCCTGAGCCTACCTGCTGTTCTGTAGCTTTAGGACTCTGATCTGGATTACTGACCTCTGCCTGCCCTGACCCTGAACCTACCTGCTGTTCTGTAGCTTTAAGACTCTGATCTGGATTATTGACCATTCTGCCTACCCTGACCCTGAGCCTACCTGCTGTTCTGTAGCTTTAGGACTCTGATCTGGATTACTGACCATTCTGCCTACCCTGACCCTGAGCCTACCTGCTGTTCTGTAGCTTTAGGACTCTGATCTGGATTACTGACCATTCTGCCTACCCTGACCCTGAGCCTACCTGCTGTTCTGTAGCTTTAGGACTCTGATCTGGATTATTGACCATTCTGCCTGCCCTGACCCTGAGCCTACCTGCTGTTCTGTAGCTTTAGGACTCTGATCTGGATTACTGACCGTTCTGCCTACCCTGACCCTGAGCCTACCTGCTGTTCTGTAGCATTAAGACTCTGATCTGGATTACTGACCATTCTGCCTACCCTGACCCTGAGCCTACCTGCTGTTCTGTAGCTTTAGGACTCTGATCTGGATTACTGACCTCTGCCTGACCTGACCCTGAGCCTACCTGCTGTTCTGTAGCTTTAGGACTCTGATCTGGATTACTGACCATTCTGCCTGCCCTGACCCTGAGCCTACCTGCTGTTCTGTAGCTTTAGGACTCTGATCTGGATTACTGACCTCTGCCTGCCCTGACCCTGAGCCTACCTGCTGTTCTGTAGCTTTAGGACTCTGATCTGGATTACTGACCGTTCTGCCTACCCTGACCCTGAACCTACCTGCTGTTCTGTAGCTTTAAGACTCTGATCTGGATTATTGACCATTCTGCCTACCCTGACCCTGAGCCTACCTGCTGTTCTGTAGCTTTAGGACTCTGATCTGGATTACTGACCGTTCTGCCTACCCTGACCCTGAGCCTACCTGCTGTTCTGTAGCATTAAGACTCTGATCTGGATTACTGACCATTCTGCCTACCCTGACCCTGAGCCTACCTGCAGTTCTGTAGCTTTAGGACTCTGATCTGGATTACTGACCATTCTGCCTACCCTGACCCTGAGCCTACCTGCTGTTCTGTAGCTTTAAGACTCTGATCTGGATTACTGACCATTCTGCCTGCCCTGACCCTGAGCCTACCTGCTGTTCTGTAGCTTTAGGACTCTGATCTGGATTACTGACCTCTGCCTGCCCTGACCCTGAGCCTACCTGCTGTTCTGTAGCTTTAGGACTCTGATCTGGATTACTGACCATTCTGCCTACCCTGACCCTGAGCCTACCTGCTGTTATGTAGCTTTAGGACTCTGATCTGGATTACTGACCTCTGCCTACCCTGACCCTGAGCCTACCTGCTGTTCTGTAGCTTTAAGACTCTGATCTGGATTACTGACCTCTGCCTGCCCTGACCCTGAGCCTACCTGCTGTTCTGTAGCTTTAAGACTCTGATCTGGATTACTGACCTCTGCCTGCCCTGACCCTGAGCCTACCTGCTGTTCTGTAGCTTTAGGACTCTGATCTGGATTACTGACCATTCTGCCTGCCCTGACCCTGAGCCTACCTGCTGTTCTGTAGCTTTAGGACTCTGATCTGGATTACTGACCATTCTGCCTGCCCTGACCCTGAGCCTACCTGCTGTTCTGTAGCTTTAGGACTCTGATCTGGATTACTGACCTCTGCCTGCCCTGACCCTGAACCTACCTGCTGTTCTGTAGCTTTAAGACTCTGATCTGGATTATTGACCATTCTGCCTACCCTGACCCTGAGCCTACCTGCTGTTCTGTAGCTTTAGGACTCTGATCTGGATTACTGACCATTCTGCCTACCCTGACCCTGAGCCTACCTGCTGTTCTGTAGCTTTAGGACTCTGATCTGGATTACTGACCATTCTGCCTACCCTGACCCTGAGCCTACCTGCTGTTCTGTAGCTTTAGGACTCTGATCTGGATTATTGACCATTCTGCCTGCCCTGACCCTGAGCCTACCTGCTGTTCTGTAGCTTTAGGACTCTGATCTGGATTACTGACCGTTCTGCCTACCCTGACCCTGAGCCTACCTGCTGTTCTGTAGCATTAAGACTCTGATCTGGATTACTGACCATTCTGCCTACCCTGACCCTGAGCCTACCTGCTGTTCTGTAGCTTTAGGACTCTGATCTGGATTACTGACCATTCTGCCTACCCTGACCCTGAGCCTACCTGCTGTTCTGTAGCTTTAAGACTCTGATCTGGATTACTGACCATTCTGCCTGCCCTGACCCTGAGCCTACCTGCTGTTCTGTAGCTTTAGGACTCTGATCTGGATTACTGACCTCTGCCTGCCCTGACCCTGAGCCTGCCTGTCGTTCTGTACCTTTAAGACTCTGATCTGGATTACTGACCTCTGCCTGCCCTGACCCTGAGCCTACCTGCTGTTCTGTAGCTTTAGGACTCTGATCTGGATTACTGACCATTCTGCCTACCCTGACCCTGAGCCTACCTGCTGTTATGTAGCTTTAGGACTCTGATCTGGATTACTGACCTCTGCCTACCCTGACCCTGAGCCTACCTGCTGTTCTGTAGCTTTAAGACTCTGATCTGGATTACTGACCTCTGCCTGCCCTGACCCTGAGCCTACCTGCTGTTCTGTAGCTTTAAGACTCTGATCTGGATTACTGACCTCTGCCTGCCCTGACCCTGAGCCTACCTGCTGTTCTGTAGCTTTAGGACTCTGATCTGGATTACTGACCATTCTGCCTACCCTGACCCTGAGCCTACCTGCTGTTCTGTAGCTTTAAGACTCTGATCTGGATTACTGACCTCTGCCTGCCCTGACCCTGAGCCTACCTGCTGTTCTGTAGCTTTAGGACTGATCTGGATTACTGACCTCTGCCTGCCCTGACCCTGAGCCTACCTAATGTTCTGTAGCTTTAGGACTCTGATCTGGATTACTGACCTCTGCCTGCCCTGACCCTGAGCCTACCTAATGTTCTGTAGCTTTAGGACTCTGATCTGGATTACTGACCTCTGCCTGCCCTGACCCTGAGCCTACCTGCTGTTCTGTAGCTTTGGGACTCTGATCTGGATTACTGACCTCTGCCTGCCCTGACCCTGAGCCTACCTGCTGTTCTGTAGCTTTAAGACTCTGATCTGGATTACTGACCTCTGCCTGCCCTGACCCTGAGCCTACCTAATGTTCTGTAGCTTTGGGACTCTGATCTGGATTACTGACCTCTGCCTACCCTGACCCTGAGCCTACCTGCTGTTCTGTAGCTTTAGGACTCTGATCTGGATTACTGACCATTCTGCCTACCCTGACCCTGAGCCTACCTGCTGTTCTGTAGCTTTAAGACTCTGATCTGGATTACTGACCTCTGCCTGCCCTGACCCTGAGCCTACCTAATGTTCTGTAGCTTTAGGACTCTGATCTGGATTACTGACCATTCTGCCTACCCTGACCCTGAGCCTACCTGCTGTTCTGTAGCTTTAGGACTCTGATCTGGATTACTGACCTCTGCCTGCCCTGACCCTGAGCCTACCTGCTGTTCTGTAGCTTTAAGACTCTGATCTGGATTACTGACCTCTGCCTGCCCTGACCCTGAGCCTACCTGCTGTTCTGTAGCTTTAGGACTGATCTGGATTACTGACCTCTGCCTGCCCTGACCCTGAGCCTACCTAATGTTCTGTAGCTTTAGGACTCTGATCTGGATTACTGACCTCTGCCTGCCCTGACCCTGAGCCTACCTGCTGTTCTGTAGCTTTGGGACTCTGATCTGGATTACTGACCTCTGCCTGCCCTGACCCTGAGCCTACCTGCTGTTCTGTAGCTTTAAGACTCTGATCTGGATTACTGACCTCTGCCTGCCCTGACCCTGAGCCTACCTAATGTTCTGTAGCTTTAGGACTCTGATCTGGATTACTGACCTCTGCCTGCCCTGACCCTGAGCCTACCTGATGTTCTGTAGCTTTAAGACTCTGATCTGGATTACTGACCTCTGCCTGCCCTGACCCTGAGCCTACCTGCTGTTCTGTAGCTTTAAGACTCTGATCTGGATTACTGACCTCTGCCTGCCCTGACCCTGAGCCTACCTGCTGTTCTGTAGCTTTAGGACTGTGATCTGGATTACTGACCATTCTGCCTACCCTGACCCTGAGCCTACCTGCTGTTCTGTAGCTTTAGGACTCTGATCTGGATTACTGACCTCTGCCTGCCCTGACCCTGAACCTACCTGCTGTTCTGTAGCTTTAAGAATCTGATCTGGATTACTGACCTCTGCCTGCCCTGACCCTGAGCCTACCTGCTGTTCTGTAGCTTTAGGACTGATCTGGATTACTGACCTCTGCCTGCCCTGACCCTGAGCCTACCTAATGTTCTGTAGCTTTAGGACTCTGATCTGGATTACTGACCTCTGCCTGCCCTGACCCTGAGCCTACCTGCTGTTCTGTAGCTTTGGGACTCTGATCTGGATTACTGACCTCTGCCTGCCCTGACCCTGAGCCTACCTGCTGTTCTGTAGCTTTAAGACTCTGATCTGGATTACTGACCTCTGCCTGCCCTGACCCTGAGCCTACCTAATGTTCTGTAGCTTTGGGACTCTGATCTGGATTACTGACCTCTGCCTACCCTGACCCTGAGCCTACCTGCTGTTCTGTAGCTTTAGGACTCTGATCTGGAATACTGACCATTCTGCCTACCCTGACCCTGAGCCTACCTGCTGTTCTGTAGCTTTAAGACTCTGATCTGGATTACTGACCTCTGCCTGCCCTGACCCTGAGCCTACCTAATGTTCTGTAGCTTTGGGACTCTGATCTGGATTACTGACCTCTGCCTACCCTGACCCTGAGCCTACCTGCTGTTCTGTAGCTTTAGGACTCTGATCTGGATTACTGACCATTCTGCCTGCCCTGACCCTGAGCCTACCTGCTGTTCTGTAGCTTTAA
>NC_088409.1:90906908-90929408 GCF_034236695.1 Oncorhynchus nerka
ATAGAGGGAGAGGGAGAGACATAGAGGGAGAGGGAGAGGGTGAGACATAGACAGAGAGGGGGAGACGTAGAGGGATAGGGAGAGACATAGAGGGATAGGGGGAGATGTAGAGGGAGAAGGAGAGACATAGAGGGAGAGGGGGAGACGTAGAGGGAGAGGGAGGGAGAGGGGGAGACATAGAGGGAGAGGGGGAGACATAGAGGAGAGGGGGAGGGAGAGGGGGAGACATAGAGGGAGAGGGGGAGACATAGAGGGAGAGGGGGAGGGAGAGGGGGAGACATAGAGGGAGAGGGAGAGGGGGAGAGACATAGAGGGAGAGGGGGAGATATAGAGGGAGAGGGAGAGACATAGAGGCAGAGTGGGAGACATAGAGGGAGAGGGAGAGGGAGAGGGAGAGGGAGAGGGGAGAGGGGGAGACATAGAGGGAGAGGGGGTGACATATAGGGAGAGAGGGAGACATAGAGGGAGAGGGAGAGGGAGAGGGAGAGACATAGAGGGAGAGTGGGAGACATAGAGGGAGAGGGAGAGGGGGAGACATAGAGGGAGAGGTGGAGACATAGAGGGAGAGGGGAAGACATAGAGGGAGAGGGAGAGACATAGAGGGAGAGGGAGAGGGTGAGACATAGACAGAGAGGGGGAGACGTAGAGGGATAGGGAGAGACATAGAGGGAGAGGGGGAGATGTAGAGGGAGAAGGAGAGACATAGAGGGAGAGGGGGAGACGTAGAGGGAGAGGGGGAGAGGGGGAGACATAGAGGGAGAGGGGGGAGGGAGAGGGGGAGACATAGAGGGAGAGGGGGAGACATAGAGGGAGAGGGGGGGGAGACATAGAGGGAGAGACATAGAGGGAGAGGGGGAGACATAGAGGGAGAGGGAGAGGGGGAGACATAGAGGGAGAGGGGGAGTCATAGAGGGAGAGGGAGAGGGGGAGACATAGAGGGAGAGGGAGAGGGGGAGACATAGAGGGAGAGGGGGAGACATAGAGGGAGAGGGAGAGACATAGAGGGAGAGGGGGAGAAATAGAGGGAGAGGGGAGACATAGAGGGAGAGGGAGAGACATAGAGGGAGAGGGGAGACATAGAGGGAGAGGGAGAGGTGAAGACATAGAGGGAGAGGTGGAGACATAGAGGGAGAGGGGGAGACATAGAGGGAGAGGGGGAGGGAGAGGGGGAGACATAGAGGGAGAGGGGGAGACATAGAGGGAGAGGGGGAGGGAGAGGGGGAGATATAGAGGGAGAGGGGGAGACATAGAGGGAGAGGGCGAGACACAGAGGGAGAGGGACAGGGGAGACATAGAGGGAGAGGGGGAGACATAGAGGGAGAGGGGAGACATAGAGGGAGAGGGAGAGGGGGAGACATAGAGGGAGAGGGGGAGACATAGAGGGAGAGACATAGAGGGAGAGGGGGAGACATAGAGGGAGAGGAGAGGGGGAGACATAGAGGGAGAGGGGGAGTCATAGAGGGAGAGGGAGAGGGGGAGACATAGAGGGAGAGGGAGAGGGGGAGACATAGAGGGAGAGGGAGAGGGGGAGACATAGAGGGAGAGGGAGAGGATGAGACAGAGGGAGAGGGGGAGAGGGAGAGACATAGAGGGAGAGGGGAAGACATAGAGGGAGAGGGGAGAAATAGAGGGAGAGGGGAGACATAGAGGGAGAGGGAGAGACATAGAGGGAGAGGGGGAGACATAGAGGGCGAGGGAGAGGGAGAGGGAGAGACATAGAGGGAGAGGGAGAGGGGGAGACATAGAGGGAGAGGGGGAGAGGGAGAGACATAGAGGGAGAGGGGGAGATATAGAGGGAGAGGGAGAGACATAGAGGCAGAGTGGGAGACATAGAGGGAGAGGGAGGGGGAGAGGGAGAGGGAGGGGAGAGGGAGAGGGAGAGGGGAGAGGGGGAGACATAGAGGGAGAGGGGTGACATATAGGGAGAGAGGGAGACATAGAGGGAGAGGGAGAGGGAGAGGGAGAGACATAGAGGGAGAGGGGGAGACATAGAGGGAGAGGGAAAGGGGAGACATAGAGGGAGAGGGAGAGGTGGAGACATAGAGGGAGAGGGGAGAGGGAGAGGGGGAGACATAGAGGGAGAGGGGGAGACATAGAGGGAGAGGGAGAGGGGGAGACATAGAGGGAGGGAGAGATGTAGAGGGAGAGGGGAGACGTAGAGGGAGAGGGAGAGACATAGAGGGAGAGGGGGAGACGTAGAGGGAGAGGGGGAGACGTAGAGGGAGAGGGAGAGGGAGAGACATAGAGGGAGAGGGAGAGGGGAGACATAGAGGGAGAGGGGGAGACATAGAGGGAGAGGGAGAGGGAGAGACATAGAGGGAGAGGGGGAGAGGGAGAGACATAGAGGAGAGGGGAAACATAGAGGGAGAGGGAGAGGGAGAGGGAGAGACATAGAGGGAGAGGGAGAGCGGGAGAGGGGGAGACATAGAGGGAGAGGGAGAGGGAGAGGGAGAGGGAGAGACATAGAGGTAGAGGGAGAGGGGGAGACATAGAGGGAGAGGGGGAGACATAGAGGGAGAGGGGGAGGCATAGAGGGAGAGGGAGAGGGGGAGACATAGAGGGAGAAGGGGAGACATAGAGGGAGAGGGGGAGACATTGAGGGAGAGGGGGACACGTAGAGGGTGAGAAGGAAAGTCAGTGTGGTATTGTGAGAGAGACAGTGTGGTATTGTGGTATAAGACTGAGGTGATGTTTTCTGAGTGCTAAGATTTACTGTTAGCCAGACAGTCCTGTGGTACTGAGCATATTGACAGATACAGTCTGGTTTGAGACAGAAACACTCCAGCAAGCTAGTTTGGTGTTCCCTCTCTCTCCTCTTCTTCTCCTTTCTTCTCTCTTCAGGTAATCAAAGGAAAAACTCCAAAAAGCAGCAGGGTGTCGATGGATGGATTTTCTTACCTCGTCTTAAAACTGCAGATGGGGAGTCTCACTTCAAGTGCCAACTCCCTCTTGCTCTCCCTCATGCTCTCTCTCCTTATCTCCTGCATTCTCGTCCTCCTCGTTTCCTCTTCCTCTCCTACTCCTCCCTTCTACTCTCTTCCCTGCACCCCTGGCTCTATCAAAGCAGCTCGCAAAGCAACAAAGCAAATAGAGAGAGAAAGAACACCTCTCTCTCTCTCTCTCTCTCTCTCTATAACTCTCTCTCTATACCTCTCTCTATTTCTCTATACCTCTCTCTCTATACCTCTCTCACTCTTCCTCTCTCTCTATACTCTCTCTCTCTCTCTCTCTCTCTCTCTCTCTCTATACCTCTCTCTATTTCTCTATACCTCTCTCTCTATACCTCTCTCACTATACCTCTCTCTCTATCTCTCTCTCTCTCTCTCTCTCTCTCTCTCTCTATCTCTATACCTCTCTATACCTCTATACCTCTCTATACCTCTCTCTATACCTCTCTCTATATACCTCTCACTCTATACCTCTCTCTCTATACCTCTCTCTATATACCTCTCTCTCTATACCTCTCTCACTATACCTCTCTCTCTCTATACCTCTCTCTCTCTCTATACCTCTCTCTCTATACTTCTCTCTATATACCTCTCTCTCTATACCTCTCACTCTACACCTCTCACTCTATACCTCTCTCTCTATACCTCTCTCTCTATACCTCTCTCTCTATACCTCTCACTCTATACCTCTCACTCTATACCTCTCACTCTATACCTCTCACTCTATACCTCTCTCTTTACCTCTCTCTCTATTACCACTCTCTCTATACCTCTCTCTCTACCTCTCTCTCTACACCTCTGTCTCTATACCTCTCGCTCTATACCTCTCTCTCTCTATACCTCTCACTCTATACCTCTCTCTCTACCTCTCTCTCTATACCTCTCTCTCTATACCTCTCTCTCTACCTCTCTCTCTATACCTCTCTCTCTATACATCTCTCTATTTCTCTGTACCTCTCTCTCTATGCCTCTCTCTATTTCTCTATACCTCTCTCTCTATACCTCTCTCTATTTCTCTATAACTCTCTCTCTATTTCTCTATACCTCTCTCTCTATACCTCTCTCTCTATACCGCTCTCTCTATACCTCTCTCTATACCTCTCTCTCTATACCGCTCTCTCTATACCTCTCTCTCTATACCTCTCTCTCTATACTGCTCTCTCTATGCCTCTCTCTCTATACCTCTCTCTCTCACACCTCTCTCTCCCTCTCTCTCTCTCTCTCTCTCTCTCTCTCTCTCTCTCTCTCTCTTGCTCTCTCTCTCTTTCTCTCTCTCTGCCTCTCTCTTTCTGACTTTTTCACATCACACTCTCGTCACACTTCAATGCATCAAGCATCACCACAAAAAAAAGCAACAGCAATGAAAAGGTAAAAGAGGCAGAGAGATGGAGGCAGAAAGTCAAACCAAAACAGTTAAAAATACATCTGTGTTCATTTGTCACAACAACCTGTTTGTCATCGTCTCCCCCGACCCCCGACCCCTCCTCTCTCTCTTTCCCAGTACTTTGTGGATCAGAGGGTTGAGACCTAAAAGATGGTGCCTAGAGTCTAAAAACTAAAAAAGTAGGTTCACTGTTTTTCCAACTGTCTTCAGTTGAATATCAACTTTGTTTGGACCTCTTAGTGCAGGGCTCTCCAACCCTGTTCCCTGAGAACCATCGTCCTGCAGGTTATCACTCTAACCCTAATCTAGCGCATCAACTTTGTTTGGACCTCTTAGTGCAGGGCTCTCCAACCCTGTTCCCTGAGAACCATCGTCCTGCAGGTTATCACTCTAACCCTAATCTAGCGCATCAACTTTGTTTGGTTCCTCTTAGTGCAGGGCTCTCCAACCCTGTTCCCTGAGAACCATCGTCCTGCAGGTTATCACTCTAACCCTAATCTAGTGCATCAACTTTGTTTGGACCTCTTAGTGCAGGGCTCTCCAACCCTGTTCCCTGAGAACCATCGTCCTGCAGGTTATCACTCTCACCCTAATCTAGCGCATCAACTTTGTTTGGACCTCTTAGTGCAGGGCTCTCCAACCCTGTTCCCTGAGAACCATCGTCCTGCAGGTTATCACTCTAACCCTAATCTAGCGCATCAACTCTGTTTGGTTCCTCTTAGTGCAGGGCTCTCCAACCCTGTTCCCTGAGAACCATCGTCCTGCAGGTTATCACTCTCACCCTAATCTAGCGCATCAACTTTGTTTGGACCTCTTAGTGCAGGGCTCTCCAACCCTGTTCCTTGAGAACCATCGTTCTGCAGGTTATCACTCTAACCCTAATCTAGCGCATCTGATTCAATAACTAGCTGGATGCTGAGCTGTGAAAACCTACATTAAGGTAGCTCTCCAGGAACAGGGTCGGAGAGCCATGTAATAATGGAAGGACAAGTGTTTGACTCCAACCGACCAATGCTCGAGGTACCTCCATAATTTGCCGATTTGTTTTATTTCTCAAAGATAATTTAGAGAGAGATACAACCTTATGCCATTTCTATCACATTAATTAGTTATGGCTCAAACGTAAAAACTTCTTTATTGTCAAGTTTGCACTCATGCCCACCTGTCACTCTGCCTCTCTGTCCCTCAGACCTTCAGTTCCTAAGACCCTCAGTCCCTCTCTTCCTCTGTCCCTCATTCCATCAGTCCCTCAGACCTTCAGTTCCTAAGACCCTCAGTCCTTCTCTTCATCTGTCCCTCTCCTAGTCTGTCCCTCAGTCCCTTAGTCCCTCTCTTCCTCCGTCCCTCCATCCCTCCGTCCCTCAGTCCTTCTCTTCATCTGTCCCTCTCTTCGTCTGTCCATCAGTCCCTCCGTCCCTCTGTCCCACTCGTCCTCTGTCCCTCAGATACTCAGACTCTCAGACTCTCAGACCCTCTTTCCCTCAGATCCTCAGACCCTCTGTCCCTCAGACCCTTAGTCCCTCAAACCCTCTGTCCCTCAGTCCCTGCCTTCCTCTGTCCCTTTCCTCCTCTGTCCCTCAGTCCCTCTCTTCCTCTCTTCCTCTGTCCCTCAGTCCCTCAGTTCCTCAGACCCTCAGACCTTCATACCCTCATTCCCTTTCCCCCTCAGTCCCCTTCTCCCTCAGTCCCTCAGTCCCTCAGACCCTCGGTAGCTTTCTTCCTCAGACCCTCAGTCCCTCAGTCCCTCAGACCCTCGGTAGCTTTCTTCCTCAGACCCTCAGTCCCTCAGTCCCTCAGTCCCTCGGTAGCTTTCTTCCTCTGACCCTCAGTCCCCCAGTCCCTCAGACCCTCGGTAGCTTTATTCCTCAGACCCTCAGTCCCCCAGTCCCTCAGACCCTCGGTAGCTTTATTCCTCAGTCCCTCAGTCCCTCAGTCCCCTTCTCCCTCAATCCCTCTGTCCTTACATCTCTCATTTTCCTCCTATCCACTGATTGTGTATACTGAGAGTTTATGTGTTTTACTGACCTGTGACATTTTAGTCAGCCTCCCTGAATGCAGCCAGAGGCTCAGAGGGACAGACAGAGGTGACACTAACAATGCTGTGTGCCCAGGCTCACGTTGTTTGTGTGTGTGTTCGTGTGTGTGTGTGTGTGTGTGTGTGTGTGTGTGTGTGTGTGTGTGTGTGTGTGTGTGTGTGTGTGTGTGTGTGTGTGTGTGTGTGTGTGTGTGTGAGTCAGCAGGAGAGTTGAGATTGTGACTCGTTTAACTCTGCTGGGATGTGACAGGAGCGTGCGAGACTCAAGCCTCAGTCAGACTGGAGGACGATGCTACATTCTGCATGGACTGACAGTGTCAGTTCTGTCTGCTCACCACAAACACACACACATACGTGCACACACACATGCACAAACAAACATACACACACGCACACACGAACACAAACGCACACACACATGCACAAACAAACACACACACATGCACACACACACGCGCACACACACACGTACACACATGCGCACACACGCACGCACAAACACACACACATACACACGCATACACACACACACGCACACACACACGCGCACACAATCAAATCCAGGTTGTAATGCAACAAAGTAGGAAAAATGCCAAGTGGGGTGAATACTCTATCAAGCCACTGTAGTGCACTGTGTTTGACGAGGTCCCATGGGGCTATGCACAAAAATAGTGCACCTATTGAGGGAATAAGGTGCAATTTGGGAAATATTCTTCTTCTGACTGGTCCATTGGGGATAATGACAGGATAACTCCCATGGAAATAGTGCAGTGGACTTGGTCAAGTACACTGACTCCCTCCTCTACCCCTCTAAAGTACCCTGACCCCCTCCTGTAGCTCCCCCATATCATACCTCCTCTACCCCTCTAGCGTACCCTAACGCCCTCCTCTACCCCTCTAACGTACCCTGACCTCCTCCTGTAGCTCCCCCATATCATACCTCCTCTACCCCTCTAACGTACCCTGACCTCCTCCTGTAGCTCCCCCATATCATCCCTCCTCTACCCCCTCTAACGTACCCTGACCTCCCTGTAGCTCCCCCATATCATACCTCCCTACCCCTCTAACGTACCCTGACCCCTCCTGTAGCTCCCCATATCATACCTCCCTCCTCTACCCCTCTAACGTACCCTGACCCCCTCCTGTAGCTCCCCATATCATACCTCCCTCCTCTACCCTTTAACGTACCCTGACCCCTCCTGTAGCTCCCCCATATCATACCTCCTCTACCCCTCTAACGTACCCTGACCCCCTCCTGTAGCTCCCCCATATCATACCTCCTTTACCCCTCTAACGTACCCTGACCCCCTCCTGTAGCTCCCCCATATAATACCTCCTCTACCCCTCTAACGTACCCTGACCCCCTCCTGTAGCTCCCCCATATCATACCTCCTCTACCCCTCTAGCGTACCCTAACGCCCTCCTCTACCCCTCTAACGTACCCTGACCTCCTCCTGTAGCTCCCCCATATCATACCTCCTCTACCCCTCTAACGTACCCTGACCTCCTCCTGTAGCTCCCCCATATCATCCCTCCTCTACCCCTCTAACGTACCCTGACCTCCTCCTGTAGCTCCCCCATATCATACCTCCTCTACCCCTCTAACGTACCCTGACCCCCTCCTGTAGCTCCCCCATATCATACCTCCTCTACCCCTCTAACGTACCCTGACCCCCTCCTGTAGCTCCCCCATATCATACCTCCCTCCTCTACCCTTTAACGTACCCTGACCCCCTCCTGTAGCTCCCCCATATCATACCTCCTCTACCCCTCTAACGTACCCTGACTCCCTCCTGTAGCTCCCCCATATCATACCTCCTCTACCCCTCTAACGTACCCTAACACCCTCCTCTACCCCTCAAATGTACCCTGACCCCTCCTGTAGGTCCCCATATCATACCTCCTCTACCCCTCTAACGTACCCTGACCCCTCCTGTAGCTCCCCCATATCATACCTCCTCTACCCCTCTAATCACCCTGACCCCCTCCTGTAGCTCCCCCATATAATACCTCCTCTACCCCTCTAACGTACCCCTGACCCCCTCCTGTAGCTTCCCATATCATACCTCCTCTACCCCTCTAACGTACCCTGACCCCCTCCTGTAGCTCCCCCATATCATACCTCCCTCCTCTACCCCTCTAACGTACCCTGACCCCCTCCTGTAGCTCCCCCATATCATACCTCCCTCCTCTACCCCTCTAACGTACCCTGACCCCCTCCTGTAGCTCCCCCATATCATACCTCCCTCCTCTACCCCTCTAACGTTCCCTGACCCCCTCCTGTAGCTCCCCATATCATACCTCCTCTACCCCTCTAACGTACCCTGACTCCCTCCTGTAGCTCCCCCATATCATACCTCCTCTACCCCTCTAACGTACCCTAACACCCTCCTCTACCCCTCAAATGTACCCTGACCCCCTCCTGTAGCTCCCCATATCATACCTCCTCTACCCCTCTAACGTACCCTGACCCCCTCCTGTAGCTCCCCCATATCATACCTCCTCTACCCCTCTAACGTACCCTGACCCCCTCCTGTAGCTCCCCCATATAATACCTCCTCTACCCCTCTAACGTACCCTGACCCCCTCCTGTAGCTTCCCCATATCATACCTCCCTCCTCTACCCTCTAACGTACCCTGACCCCCTCCTGTAGCTCCCCCATATCATACCTCCCTCCTCTACCCCTCTAACGTACCCTGACCCCTCCTGTAGCTCCCCCATGTCATACCTCCTCTACCCCTCTAACGTACCCTGATCCCCCTCCTGTAGCTCCCCCATGTCATACCTCCTCTACCCCTCTAACGTACCCTGACCCCCTCCTGTAGCTCCCCCATATCATACCTCCTCTACCCCTCTAACGTACCCTGACCCCCTCCTGTAGCTCCCCATATCATACCTCCCTCCTCTACCCCTCTAACGTACCCTGACCCCCTCCTGTAGCTCCCCATATCATACCTCCCTCCTCTACCCTTTAACGTACCCTGACCCCCTCCTGTAGCTCCCCATATCATACCTCCTCTACCCCTCTAACGTACCCTGACCCCCTCCTGTAGCTCCCCATATCATACCTCCTTTACCCCTCTAACTACCCTGACCCCCTCCTGTAGCTCCCCATATAATACCTCCTCTACCCCTCTAACGTACCCTGACCCCCTCCTGTAGCTCCCCCATATCATACCTCCTCTACCCCTCTAGCGTACCCTAACGCCCTCCTCTACCCCTCTAACGTACCCTGACCTCCTCCTGTAGCTCCCCATATCATACCTCCTCTACCCCTCTAACGTACCCTGACCTCCTCCTGTAGCTCCCCCATATCATCCCTCCTCTACCCCTCTAACGTACCCTGACCTCCTCCTGTAGCTCCCCCATATCATACCTCCTCTACCCCTCTAACGTACCCTGACCCCTCCTGTAGCTCCCCCATATCATACCTCCTCTACCCCTCTAACGTACCCTGACCCCCTCCTGTAGCTCCCCCATATCATACCTCCCTCCTCTACCCTTTAACGTACCCTGACCCCCTCCTGTAGCTCCCCATATCATACCTCCTCTACCCCTCTAACGTACCCTGACTCCCTCCTGTAGCTCCCCCATATCATACCTCCTCTACCCCTCTAACGTACCCTAACACCCTCCTCTACCCCTCAAATGTACCCTGACCCCCTCCTGTAGGTCCCCATATCATACCTCCTCTACCCCTCTAACGTACCCTGACCCCCTCCTGTAGCTCCCCCATATCATACCTCCTCTACCCCTCTAACGTACCCTGACCCCCTCCTGTAGCTCCCCCCCATATAATACCTCCTCTACCCCTCTAACGTACCCTGACCCCTCCTGTAGCTTCCCCATATCATACCTCCTCTACCCCTCTAACGTACCCTGACCCCTCCTGTAGCTCCCCCATATCATACCTCCCTCCTCTACCCCTCTAACGTACCCTGACCCCTCCTGTAGCTCCCCCATATCATACCTCCCTCCTCTACCCCTCTAACGTACCCTGACCCCCTCCTGTAGCTCCCCCATATCATACCTCCCTCCTCTACCCCTCTAACGTTCCCTGACCCCCTCCTGTAGCTCCCCCATATCATACCTCCTCTACCCCTCTAACGTACCCTGACTCCCTCCTGTAGCTCCCCCATATCATACCTCCTCTACCCCTCTAACGTACCCTAACACCCTCCTCTACCCCTCAAATGTACCCTGACCCCCTCCTGTAGCTCCCCCATATCATACCTCCTCTACCCCTCTAACGTACCCTGACCCCCTCCTGTAGCTCCCCCATATCATACCTCCTCTACCCCTCTAACGTACCCTGACCCCCTCCTGTAGCTCCCCCATATAATACCTCCTCTACCCCTCTAACGTACCCTGACCCCCTCCTGTAGCTTCCCCATATCATACCTCCCTCCTCTACCCCTCTAACGTACCCTGACCCCCTCCTGTAGCTCCCCCATATCATACCTCCCTCCTCTACCCCTCTAACGTACCCTGACCCCCTCCTGTAGCTCCCCCATGTCATACCTCCTCTACCCCTCTAACGTACCCTGATCCCCCTCCTGTAGCTTCCTCATATCATACCTCCTCTACCCTCTAACGTACCCTAACACCCTCCTCTACCCTCAAATGTACCCTGACCCCTCCTGTAGCTTCCCCATATCATCCCTCCTCTACCCCTCTAACGTACCCTGACCCCCTCCTGTAGCTCCCCATGTCATACCTCCTCTACCCCTCTAACGTACCCTGACCCCCTCCTGTAGCTTCCTCATATCATACCTCCTCTACCCCTCTAACATACCCTGACCCCTCCTGTAGCTTCCTCATATCATACCTCCTCTACCCCTCTAATGTACCCTGACCCCTCCTGTAGCTTCCTCATATCATACCTCCTCTACCCCTCTAACGTACCCTGACCCCCTCCTGTAGCTTCCTCATATCATACCTCCTCTACCCCTCTAACGTACCCTGACCCCTCCTGTAGCTCCCCATATCATACCTCCTCTACCCCTCTAACGTACCCTGACCCCCTCCTGTAGCTTCCTCATATCATACCTCCTCTACCCCTCTAACGTACCCTGACCCCTCCTGTAGCTCCCCCATATCATACCTCCCTCCTCTACCCCTCTAACGTACCCTGACCCCCTCCTGTAGCTCCCCATATCATACCTCCTCTACCCCTCTAACGTACCCTGACCCCCTCCTGTAGCTCCCCCATATCATACCTCCTCTACCCCTCTAACGTACCCTGACCCCCTCCTGTAGCTCCCCCATATCATACCTCCCTCCTCTACCCCTCTAACGTACCCTGACCCCCTCCTGTAGCTCCCCCATATCATACCTCCTCTACCCCTCTAACGTACCCTGACCCCCTCCTGTAGCTTCCTCATATCATACCTCCTCTACCCCTCTAACGTACCCTGACCCCCTCCTGTAGCTCCCCCATATCATACCTCCCTCCTCTACCCCTCTAACGTACCCTGACCCCCTCCTGTAGCTCCCCCATATCATACCTCCTCTACCCCTCTAACGTACCCTGACCCCCTCCTGTAGCTCCCCATATCATACCTCCTCTACCCCTCTAACGTACCCTGACCCCCTCCTGTAGCTCCCCCATATCATACCTCCTCTACCCCTCTAACGTACCTTGACCCCCTCCTGTAGCTTCCTCATATCATACCTCCTCTACCCCTCTAACGTACCCTGACCCCCTCCTGTAGCTTCCTCATATCATACCTCCTCTACCCCTCTAACGTACCCTGACCCCCTCCTGTAGCTCCCCCATATCATCCCTCTACCGACACACATTTTAGGGAGGAGGGATCTCAGACACAGTTGTAATGCTCTAAGAGGATTGTGTGTGAATTATCATAACACATGATCTTAAAGAGGCAATCTGTCGTTCAAACAATAACACATCATTCACCCACCGCATGTTTTGGTAAAAATACTGAGCAAAAATCTAAACTTAACATGTAAGTGTTGGTCCCATATTTCATGAGCTGAAATAAAAGATCACAGACATTTTCCATAGGCACAAAAAGCTTATTTTTCTAAAATGTGCACAAATATAGTTAGTAGCATTTCTCCTTTGTCAAGATCCTTTCACCTGACAGGTGTAACAAATCAAGAATCTGATTAAACAGCATGATAATTACACAGGTGAACCTTGTGTTGGGGACAAAAAAAATTCACTCTATTCCACAGATGTCCTAAGTTTTGAGGGAGTGTACAATTGGCATGCTGACTGCAGGAATGACCACCAGATTTGTTGCCAGAGAATTGAATGTTCATTCGTTGACCATATGCCATCTCCAATGTTATTTTAGAGAATTTGGCAGTACATTCAACCTCAGATCACATGTAACCACGCCAGCCCAGGACCTCCACATCCGGCTTCTTCATCTGCGGGATCGTCTGAGACCAGCCACCCGGACAGCTGATGAAATTGTGGGTTTGCGCAACCAAAGAATTTCTGCTGCACAAACTGTCAGAAACCATCTCAGGGAAGCTGATCTGCTTACTTGTCGTCCTCAACAGGGTCTTGACCTGACTGCAGTTCAGCATCATAACCGACTTCAGTGGGGAAATGCTCATCTTCGATGGCCACTGGCACACGGGAGAAGTTTTCTCTTCACAGATTAATCCCAGTGTCAAGTGTACCGGGCAGGTGGCGTCGTGTGGGCGAATGGTTTGGTTTGGGGTTATGCTATGGGCAGTCATAAGCTACGGACATCGAAGGCAATTGCCTTTTATTGATTGCAATTTGAATGATGAGATCCTGATGCCCATTGTCGTGCCATTCATCTGCCGCCATAACCTCATATTTCAGCATGTTAATGCACGGCATTATCATGTCACAAGGATATGTAAACAATTCCTGGAAGCTGAAAATGTCACAGTTCTTCCATGGCCTGCATGCTCACCTCACATATCACCCACTGAGCAAGTTTGGGATGCTCTGGATCGACGTGTACAACAGCGTGTTCCAGTTCCCGCCAATATCCAGAAACTTTGCACAGCCATTGACGAGAAGTGGGACAACATTCTAAAGGACACAATCAACAGACTGATCAACTCTACGCAAAGGAAATGGTGGTCAAATGATGAGGCAAATGGTGGTCACACCAGATATTGACTGGTTTTCTGATCCACGCCCCTACCTTTTTTTGTAAGGTATCTTAAACCAACAGATGCATATCTGTATTCCCAGTCATATAAAATCCATAGATTAAGGCAAAAGGAATTTATTAAAATTAGCTGATTTCCATAAATGAATCCTTTTTTATTTTTATATATATATATATATATATATATATATATATATATATGTTTAATTATTTAACCTTTACTTAACTAGGCAAGTCAGTTAAGAATAAATTCTTATTTACAATAACGGCCTACCCCGGTCAAACCCGGACGATGCTGGGCCAATTGTGCACCACCCTATGGGACTCCCAATCACTGCCGGATGTGATACAGCCTGGATTCCAACCAGGGACTGTAGTGACGCCTCTTGCACAGAGATGCAGTGCCACTCGGGAGCCCTTGTTGCATTTACATTTTTTGTTCAGTATAGCCGAGGGTTGGATTTAGAGAAATGTAACCACTCTCAAATTCATAGACAGAGCTGTGGATGCAAGGACTGATCATCCATGATATAACAATTATAGATGTAACCATGTTTTGAGATCATACAGTGTTTGTTTACGTTCACATCGTTTGCGAACAATGGATTAAAACAAGCTTATATTTTGGGTTCTGATGTGGTTTGACAGTTGAACTAAGATCATGAGGCATTTATAAGTTATATAGGTATAGAGTCAATCAAATCAAATCAAGAGATCCGGGTTCTTCGCTGGCCATGGCAGAACACTGACATTCCTGTCTTGCAGGAAATCACACATAGAACGAGTAGTATGGCTGGTGGCATTGTCATGCTGGAGGGTCATGTCAGGATGAGCCTGCAGGAAGGGTACCACATGAGGGAGGAGGATGTCTTCCCTGTAACGCACATCGTTGAGATTGCCTGCAATGACAACAAGCTCAGTCCGATGATGCTGTGACACACCGCCCCAGACAATGTCGGACACTCCACCTCCAAACAATCCCGGTCCAGTGTACAGGCCTCTGTGTAATGTTCATTCCTTCTTTTTATTTTA
This sequence comes from Oncorhynchus nerka, assembly GCF_034236695.1. Classification (NCBI taxonomy): domain Eukaryota; kingdom Metazoa; phylum Chordata; class Actinopteri; order Salmoniformes; family Salmonidae; genus Oncorhynchus; species Oncorhynchus nerka. The sequence goes on from NC_088409.1 coordinate 90,921,433, forward strand.
TTTTATTTTTATTTCACCTTTAGGTAGGTAGGCTAGTTGAGAACACCTTTATTTAACCAGGTAGGCTAGTTGAGAACACCTTTATTTAACCAGGTAGGCTAGTTGAGAACACCTTTATTTAACCAGGTAGGCTAGTTGAGAACAGGTTCTCATTTGCAACTGCGACCTGGCCAAGATAAAGCATAGCAGTGTGAACAGACAACACAGAGTTACACATGGAATAAACAATTAACAAGTCAATAACACAGTAGAGAAAAAAGGGGAGTCTATATACAATGTGTGCAAAAGGCATGAGGAGGTAGGCGAATAATTACAATATTGCAGATTAACACTGGAGTGATAAATGATCAGATGATCATGTACAGGTAGAGATATTTGTGTGCAAAAGAGCAGAAAAGTAAATAAATAAAAACTGTGGGGATGAGGTAGGTGAAAATGGGTGGGCTATTTACCAATAGATTATGTACAGCTGCAGCGATCGGTTAGCTGCTCAGATAGCTGATGTTTGAAGTTGGTGAGGGAGATAAAAGTCTCCAACTTCAGCGATTTTTGCAATTGTTCCAGTCACAGGCAGCAGAGTACTGCCGAATGAGGTGTTGGCTTTAGGGATGATCAATGAGATACACCTGCTGGAGCGCGTGCTACGGATGGGTGTTGCCATCGTGACCAGTGAGCTGAGATAAGGCGGAGCTTTGCCTAGCATGGCCTTGTAGATGACCTGGAGCCAGTGGGTCTGGCGACGAATATGTTGCGAGGGCCAGCCGACTAGAGCATACAAGTCGCAGTGGTGGGTAGTATAAGGTGCTTTAGTGACAAAACGGATGGCACTGTGATAAACTGCATCCAGTTTGCTGAGAAGAGTGTTGGAAGCAATTTTGTAGATGACATCGCCGAAGTCGAGGATCGGTAGGATAGTCAGTTTTAATAGGGTAAGCTTGGCAGCGTGAGTGAAGGAGGCTTTGTTGCGGAATAGAAAGCCGACTCTTGATTTGATTTTCGATTGGAGATGTTTGATATGGGTCTGGAAGGAGAGTTTGCAGTCTAGCCAGACACCTAGGTACTTATAGGTGTCCACATATTCAAGGTCGGAACCATCCAGGGTGGTGATGCTAGTCGGGCATGCGGGTGCAGGCAGCGATCGGTTGCAAAGCATGCATTTGGTTTTACTAGCGTTTAAGAGCAGTTGGAGGCCACGGAAGGAGTGTTGTATGGCATTGGTCACGATGGCAACACCCATCCGTAGCACACGCTCCAGCAGGTGTATCTCACTGATCATCCCTAAAGCCAACACCTCATTTGGCCGCCTTTCGTTCCAGTACTCTGCTGCCTGTGACTGGAACGAACTGCAAAAATCGCTGAAGTTGGAGACTTTTATCTCCCTCACCAACTTCAAACATCAGCTATCCGAGCAGCTAACCGATCGCTGCAGCTGTACATAGTCTATTGGTAAATAGCCCACCCATTTTCACCTACCTCATTCCCATACTGTTTTTATACTGTTTTTTTATTTTTTTATTTACTTTTCTGCTCTTTTGCACACCAATATCTCTACCTGTACATGACCATCTGATCATTTATCACCCCAGTGTTAATCTGCAAAATTGTATTATTTGCCTACCTCCTCATGCCTTTTGCACACATTGTATATAGACTGCCCATTTTTTTTTCTACTGTGTTATTGACTTGTTAATTGTTTATTCCATGTGTAACTCTGTGTTGTCTGTTCACACTGCTATGCTTTATCTTGGCCAGGTCGCAGTTGCAAATGAGAACTTGTTCTCAACTAGCCTACCTGGTTAAATAAAGGTGAAATAAAAAAATAAAAAATAAAAAATAAAAAATTGAAGCTCGATTGGAGGTTAGATAGCACAGTGTCCAATGACGGGCCGAAAGTGTATAGAATGGTGTCGTCTGCGTAGAGGTGGATCAGGGAATCGCCCGCAGCAAGAGCAACATCATTGATATACACAGAGTAAAGAGTCGGCCCGAGAATTGAACCCTGTGGCACCCCCATAGAGACTGCCAGAGGACCGGACAACATGATCTCCGATTTGACACACTGAACTCTGTCTGCAAAGTAATTGGTGAACCAGGCAAGGCAGTCATCCGAAAAACCGAGGCTACTGAGTCTGCCGATAAGAATATGGTGATTGACAGAGTCGAAAGCCTTGGCAAGGTCGATGAAGACAGCTGCACAGTACTGTCTTTTATCGATGGCGGTTATGATGTCGTTTAGTACCTTGAGTGTGGCTGAGGTGGCTCGGAAACCAGATTGCATAGCGGAGAAGGTACGGTGGGATTCGAGATGGTCAGTGACCTGTTTGTTGACTTGGCTTTCGAAGACCTTAGATAGGCAGGGCAGAATGGATATAGGTCTGTAACAGTTTGGGTCCAGGGTGTCTCCCCCTTTGAAGAGGGGGATGACTGCGGCAGCTTTCCAATCCTTGGGGATCTCAGACGATATGAAAGAGAGGTTGAACAGGCTGGTAATAGGGGTTGCGACAATGGCGGCGGATAGTTTCAGAAATAGAGGGTCCAGATTGTCTAGCTGTTGATTGGGGTAGGGGTAGCCAGGTGGAAAGCATGGCCAGCCATAGAAAAATGCTTATTGAAATTCTCAATTATAGTGGATTTAAAGGTGGTGACAGTGTTTCCTAGCCTCAGAGCAGTGGGCAGCTGGGAGGAGGTGCTCTTACTCTACATGGAGTTTACACTGTCCCAGAACCTTTTTGAGTTTGTGCTACAGGATGCAAATTTCTCCTTGCCATAGCTTTCCTAAGTGCCTGTGTATATTTGTTCCTAACTTCCCTGAAAAGCTGCATATCACTGGGGCTGTTCGATGCCAATGCAGAACGCCACATTATGTTTTTGTGCTGGTCAAGGGCTGTCAGGTCTGGAGAGAACCAAGGGCTATATTTGTTCCTGGCTCTACATTTTTTGAATGGGGCATGCTTATTTAAGATGTTGAGGAAGGCACTTTTAAAGAATAACCAGGCGTCCTCTACTGACGGGATGAGGTCAATATAATTCCTGGATACCCGGGCCAGGTTGATTAGAAAAGCCTGCTGACTGAAGTGATTTAGGCAGCATTTGACAGCGATGAGGGGTGGTTGTTTGACCGCAGACCCATTACGGATGCTGGCAATGAGGCAGTGATCGCTGAGATCTTGGTTGAAAACAGCAGAGGTGTATTTGGAGGGCAAGTTGGTTAGGATAATATCTATGAGGGTGCCCGTGTTTATTTGGGGTTGTACCTGGTGGGTTAACTGGTGGGTTAACTGATAATTTGTCTAATTGAGGGCATCAAGCTTAGATTGTAGGATGGGCGGGGTGTAAAGTATGTCCCAGTTTAGGTCACCTAGCAGCACGAGCTCTGAAGATAGTTGGGGGGCAATCAATTCACATATGGTGTCCAGGGCACAGCTGGGGGCAGAGGGTGATCTATTGCAAGTGGCAACGGTGAGAGACTTGTTTCTGGAAAGGTGGATTTTTAAAAGTAGAAGCTCAAATTGTTTCGTAACAGACCTGGATAGTAAGACAGAACTCTGCAGGCTATCTCTGCAATAGATTGCAACACCGCCCCCTTTGGCAGTTCTATAAATGAGACAATAATCACTATCCAGGACAGTAATGGACAAGGCATATTGATATTAGGGAGAGGCATGCGTGATAATAAGGGTCCAGTGAGTGGTTGGGCTGGCTGGATACACAGCGATTCAGACAGCTAGCAGGCCGGGGCTAGCAAGCTAGCAAAATGGCCTTAGATGGACGTCTCGATAGAGGAAAGTCAGTTTTAGCCTTCACGTGCATTGACGCAGATAGATCAGTCGTGATGGATTAGTAGGGTTCCGAGTAGCAGAGGGGTCCAAGACCAATTGACAAAATAGGTATGGTGGCCCAAGAAATTGGCAGATGGATCTATACCATTAACAGTCCAATATGCTCTAGGCAACTAGTGTGCCGCGGTGAGCATCTCAAGCAGATTATGTCGTAGTCCAGTCTTAAAAGATCGGTGGGGTTCTGTGCCCCGTACCGGCAGTAGAAGGGGTCCGGGTATTGTAGCCCAGGAGTGGCTGATGGGCCTCTTCAGCTACCCGGGAGAGAGGGCCTAGCATGGGCTAGCTCCAGGCTAATTGGTGCCTGCTTTGGGACAACGTTAGCCAGGAGTTGTCAGTCGGATAGCAGCTAGCTAGCTGCAATGATCCAGGTGAAAAGGTCCAGAGCATGCGGTAGGAATCCAGGGATATGGAGAGAAAAGAGGTCCGGTATGCTCTGGTTTGAGTCGCGTTGTACAAACTGGCGAGAGCTTTCCGAGCTAATGGATAGCTGATGACCGCTAGCAGTGGTTAGCTGACTACTGGCTAGTAGCTAGTGAGCTGGATAGCTTCTGTTGGGGGATTCCGGTTCTGAGGTAAATAATAATACTTAAAAAAAACAGATCCACACCACATTGGGTGAGGAGGGTTGCAGGAGAGTATTTTGAAGTAGTGGATTAGAAAAATATAAAAATATATACGATGAAAAAATATATAAAAAGATATATACATGGGACACAACAAGACGAAGGACTGCCTACCGTCTGTCAGCTGTTAGTGTGTTAACAACCGTTCCACAGGTGCATGTTCATTAATTGTTTATGGTTCATTGAACAAGCATGGGAAACAGTGATTAAACCCTATACAATGAAGATCTTTGAAGTTATTGGGATTTTTACGAATTATCTTTGAAACACGGGGTCATGAAAAAGGGACGTTTCTGTTTTGCTGAGTTTATTTAGCAGATGTTATGACAGGTGTGGCTAAATGCTTGTGTTCCTAGCTCCAACAGTGGAGTAGTATCTAACAATTCACAACAATACACACAAATCTAAATGTCAATTAATGGAATTAAGACATTTATAAATATGAGAACGAGCAACGTGTCACATACGGTAGAATACAGTATATACATATGAAATGAGTAAAGCAGTATGTAAACATTATTAAAGTGACTAGAGTTCCATTTCTATGTATATGGGGCAGCAGCCTCTGAGCTGCACGGTTGAGCAACCGGGTGGTAGCCGGTTAGAGACGGCCATTTAACCGTCTAATGGCCTTGAGATAGAAGCTGTTTTTCCATCTCTTGGTCCCAGCTTTGATGCACCTGTACTTACTTCGCCTTCTGGATGATAACGGGGTGAACAGGAAGGGGCTCGGGTGGTCGATGTCCTTGATGATCTTTTTGACCTTCCTGTGACATCAGGTGCTCTTGGTGTCCTGGTTTTGGGCGGAGCTGTTGCCGTACCAGGCGGTGATACAGCCCGACAGTGATTTAAAGTTGTTGTGAATTTCCTACTTCAATCATTTATATAGTGGCACTCAGTCGTATCTTTTATTTTACGGTACTTAGATTAGGCTAGATAAGGCAATTCATTTAAGTTGCTATTTCTTCAATAACTTCCTTTCGTTGTAAATGTGTCCTGTTTAGTGAAGTAATCTGTGTGCTGATGGGGTTGTTGATTTATTTAATGATTAGACAATACATATACAGGGAGATATTGAACGTGTAAAACCACGTTTCTCTCTCACAGACAGAGAGGTTAATTTCAGAGTGTCTGAGAGATGTAAGACCATAGAGATGCTAAACATTACATTTCATGGAACCTCTGGGAATAGCTGCTCAGTCGGTTTGCAGACAATAACAATATTTAAAAAATACTGTACATAATGAGAGTAAATGGTAATTATGTTGGAAATTATATAGTTGTTCTCACAATTGTAATATACTGGAAAAGTAAAATAAAAGTTTTTAATATGCGTACAGATGTAGGATCTGAATTGGCCTTACAAAACTGTCCATTAATTATAATCCAAACACTAATTCTAATTTCCTGTTGCTGCAGAAGTATTTTCCTGCTGTGAGAAACTGGTCAAATGAAGACTCTACACATGTAGTAGTCTCTATGGGGAGTAGGCTGTTGTTTGAGACAGCCATGGTTAGTTCTCTAATGGTAACCATGGTGAATTAGCAAACCAAATCCACTGTGTTTTGATTAAACCTCCAGCAATGTGGGGGGAAAATAGCAATAGTTTATCTTGTTTAACTCACTGAAATTCATCGTGACAGCTCAGTCGCTTCGGACCAAGGCTCAGGCTAAATGGAATGGATTAAGTGTTAGAATTTTTATTTAGAAAAAAACCCAGGAAAAACAAACAAACATGAAAACAGCTGGGTCCAAGTCAGTGAATAAACTGATGACATTATGGGAACTTTTCTCTCTAACTTATTGTCTGGGTAAAAATAATAGAAATGTGAGTTTTACAGCAGATGTGGTGGTAAACTGTAAGGGGGTGGCTCTGACTGAATAACACCACCATTTATTTAATGATTAGACAATACATATACAGGGAGATATTGAACGTGTAAAACCACGTTTCTCTCTCACAGACAGAGAGGTTAATAATATCTTACGATGAACTCTAACTGAAAAACGTACATAGTATGACTAATGTTAACGGAGATCAAGTCATGTCCATATATCTGAGAGCAGAAGCTCTGCCCCGGGGAGACAAGCTGGTGTAGTGAGGAGAACTGTAACTGTTTCCTAGAGGAGACATGCTGGTGTAGTGAGGAGAACTGTAACTGTTTCCTAGAGGAGACATGCTGGTGTAGTGAGGAGAACTGTAACTGTTTCCTAGAGGAGACATGCTGGTGTAGTGAGGAGAACTGTAACTGTTTCCTAGAGGAGACATGCTGGTGTAGTGAGGAGAACTGTAACTGTTTCCTAGAGGAGACATGCTGGTGTAGTGAGGAGAACATGCTGGACATGCTAGTGAGGAGAACTGTAACTGTTTCCTAGAGGAGACATGCTGGTGTAGTGAGGAGAACTGTAACTGTTTCCTAGAGGAGACATGCTGGTGTAGTGAGGAGAACTGTAACTGTTTCCTAGAGGAGACATGCTGGTGTAGTGAGGAGAACTGTAACTGTTTCCTAGAGGAGACATGCTGGTGTAGTGAGGAGAACTGTAACTGTTTCCTAGAGGAGACATGCTGGTGTAGTGAGGAGAACTGTAACTGTTTCCTAGAGGAGACATGCTGGTGTAGTGAGGAGAACTGTAACTGTTTCCTAGAGGAGACATGCTGGTGTAGTGAGGAGAACTGTAACTGTTTCCTAGAGGAGACATGCTGGTGTAGTGAGGAGAACTGTAACTGTTTCCTAGAGGAGACATGCTGGTGTAGTGAGGAGAACTGTAACTGTTTCCTAGAGGAGACATGCTGGTGTAGTGAGGAGAACTGTAACTGTTTCCTAGAGGAGACATGCTGGTGTAGTGAGGAGAACTGTAACTGTTTCCTAGAGGAGACATGCTGGTGTAGTGAGGAGAACTGTAACTGTTTCCTAGAGGAGACATTCTGGTGTAGTGAGGAGAACTGTAACTGTTTCCTAGAGGAGACATGCTGGTGTAGTGAGGAGAACTGTAACTGTTTCCTAGAGGAGACATGCTGGTGTAGTGAGGAGAACTGTAACTGTTTCCTAGAGGAGACATGCTGGTGTAGTGAGGAGAACTGTAACTGTTTCCTAGAGGAGACATGCTGGTGTAGTGAGGAGAACTGTAACTGTTTCCTAGAGGAGACATGCTGGTGTAGTGAGGAGAACTGTAACTGCTTCCTAGAGGAGACATGGCTGATGTTGTCAAGAAAAGTGGATAGGTGATCATACATCTTACCCAGGAAGTGAAATCTTTGAAACCGCAGAGAACATGCCTGCTCCATATATACGCTCCAAAAGGATTGTGTGAATAGTAATTCAGGTAAATTCTGGTGCAGTGCACGTATAAAAGATCGGGCCACTGGGGATTGGTTGATAGGGGCTGCATTGAATCCCATGATTCTTTGCATGGTTCAGAGCACTTCATGTGGGAACATCTAAAGAAAGAACTCTGACAAGACAAGGTTATAGACGGATGTGGAATTAACATTTTTGCTTTTATCACGTCTGAG
>NC_088409.1:90934408-90946908 GCF_034236695.1 Oncorhynchus nerka
CTCCATGCCAGGGGATGGTCTGGTTAATATAGCTCCATGCCAGGGGATGGTCTGGTTAATATAGCTCCATGCCAGGGGATGGTCTGGTTAATATAGCTCCATGCCAGGGGAGGGTCTGGTTAATATAGCTCCATGCCAGGGGATGGTCTGGTTAATATAGCTCCATGCCAGGGGAGGGTCTGGTTAATATAGCTCCATGCCAGGGGATGGTCTGGTTAATATAGCTCCATAACAGGGGATGGTCTGGTTAATATAGCTCCATGCCAGGGGATGGTCTGGTTAATATAGCTCCATGCCAGGGGATGGTCTGGTTAATATTGCTCCATGCCAGGGGATGGTCTGGTTAATATAGCTCCATGCCAGGGGATGGTCTGGTTAATATAGCTCCATGCCAGGGGATGGTCTGGTTAATATAGCTCCATGCCAGGGGATGGTCTTGTTAATATAGCTCCATGCCAGGGGATGTTCTGGTTAATATTGCTCCATGCCAGGGGATGGTCTGGTTAATATAGCTCCATGCCAGGGGATGGTCTGGTTAATATAGCTCCATGCCAGGGGATGGTCTGGTTAATATAGCTCCATGCCATGGGATGGTCTGGTTAATATAGCTCCATGCCAGTGGATGGTCTGGTTAATATAGCTCCATGCCAGGGGATGGTCTGGTTAATATAGCTCCATGCCAGGGGATTGTCTGGTTAATATAGCTCCATGCCAGGGGATGGTCTGGTTAATATAGCTCCATGCCAGGGGATGGTCTGATTAATATAGCTCCATGCCAGGGGATGGTCTGGTTAATATAGCTCCATGCCAGGGGATGGTCTGGTTAATATAGCTCCATGCCAGTTGATGGTCTGGTTAATATAGCTCCATGCCAGGGGATGGTCTGGTTAATATAGCTCCATAACAGGGGATGGTCTGGTTAATATAGCTCCATGCCAGGGGATGGTCTGGTTAATATAGCTCCATGCCAGGGGATGGTCTGGTTAATATAGCTCCATGCCAGGGGATGGTCTGGTTAATATAGCTCCATAACAGGGGATGGTCTGGTTAATATTGCTCCATGCCAGGGGATGGTCTGGTTAATATAGCTCCATGCCAGGGGATGGCCTGGTTAATATAGCTCCATGCCAGGAGATGGTCTGGTTAATATAGCTCCATAACAGGGGATGGTCTGGTTAATATAGCTCCATGCCAGGGGATGGTCTGGTTAATATAGCTCCATGCCAGGGGATGGTCTTGTTAATATAGCTCCATGCCAGGGGATGTTCTGGTTAATATTGCTCCATGCCAGGGGATGGTCTGGTTAATATAGCTCCATGCCAGGGGATGGTCTGGTTAATATAGCTCCATGCCAGGGGATGGTCTGGTTAATATTGCTCCATGCCAGGGGAGGGTTTGTGTGGAAGATTAAGTTGCTTATGTTCCCATTTTTATAATAGTCAGCCAAAAGTGTCTCTTGATTTTCTATAAGGAGCTTGATGTTGTACTCTTTTCGTGTGTCTTATCATTCTTTACATACAGTAGATACTGTATTTTAATGACCTCTGAACAGCGGGAGGGTGCTTCTAAGGCCTCTCCATTTGGTTGGGGCTCTTTAGCCATTGTTGGGCTAAAGGGTGTTGACACCTCTCACTTGACACGTCAGTGCTAGTTGAAGTTGTTTCACTTAGCATTCAGCCCTTTTAAAGTAAAATATATAATTGTAATGTATTTTTCTTCTTGGCTTTAAAACTAGCTTCAGACTAAACATAACTCACTCAGTTCCAGGTTGGATGTTGTTTTAAGGTTTCTGTTGTTTGTTTGCCACTGAATTTGCTGTATAGCTTGGAAATAAGAATCTTTGGAAATAAGAGTCTTTGGAAAAAAGAATCTTTGGAAATAAGAATCTTTGGAAATAAGAATCTTTGGAAATAAGAATCTTTGGAAATAAGAATCCTTCCAGGTAATTTTGTCCAAAATCAGTTTGTAGGTTTGGAGTTTTGATTTGGAGTGAAGGTTATGTTGTGGAGGGTAGTATCCTGTATATGTCCTGGTGACATAGTGAAGGTTATGTTGTGGAGGGTAGTATCCTGTATATGTCCTGGTGACATAGTGAAGGTTATGTTGTGGAGGGTAGTATCCTGTATATGTCCTGGTGACATAGTGAAGGTTATGCTGTGGAGGGTAGTATCCTGTATATGTCCTGGTGACATAGTGAAGGTTATGTTGTGGAGGGTAGTATCCTGTATATGTCCTGGTGACATAGTGAAGGTTATGTTGTGGAGGGTAGTATCCTGTATATGTCCTGGTGACATAGTGAAGATTATGTTGTGGAGGGTAGTATCCTGTATATGTCCTGGTGACATAGTGAAGGTTATGTTGTGGAGGGTAGTATCCTGTATATGTCCTGGTGACATAGTGAAGGTTATGTTGTGGAGGGTAGTATCCTGTATATGTCCTGGTGACATAGTGAAGGTTATGTTGTGGAGGGTAGTATCCAGGCGCAGAGGCGGGCGCAGAGTTGGTCCTCAGACAGAAGGTCTAGGGTGCGTTGGGTGAACCTAGTTGGTCCTCAGACAGAAGGTCTAGGGTGCGCTGGGTGAACCTAGTTGGTCCTCAGACAGAAGGTCTAGGGTGCGCTGGGTGAACCTAGTTGGTCCTCAGACAGAAGGTCTAGGGTGCGCTGGGTGAACCTAGTTGGTCCTCAGACAGAAGGTCTAGGGTGCGCTGGGTGAACCTAGTTGGTCCTCAGACAGAAGGTCTAGGGTGCGCTGGGTGAACCTAGTTGGTCCTCAGACAGAAGGTCTAGGGTGCGCTGGGTGAACCTAGTTGGTCCTCAGACAGAAGGTCTAGGGTGCGCTGGGTGAACCTAGGTGGTCCTCAGACAGAAGGTCTAGGGTGCGCTGGGTGAACCTAGGTGGTCCTCAGACAGAAGGTCTAGGGCGCGCTGGGTGAACCTAGGTGGTCCTCAGACAGAAGGTCTAGGGCGCGCTTGGTGAACCTAGGTGGTCCTCAGACAGAAGGTCTAGGGTGCGCTGGGTGTTTGGACACCAGAGTTTAGACACCCTGTGTTTGGGAAAACATTTTTTTTTAAATATATTTCCTGTTTGAGTCCATAAGGAGTACAATCTGTGTCTTGTGTATGTCCTCAGTGGGTGTGAGGGGGTAGTCAGGAGGGCTATCAGGGTGGCTGACAGGGGGCAGGTGCTCAGAGGGGGTGAGATCCCATGGTCTTGGGCATCTTCATTTGTCTGTCCCGCTGTGTTGTGGACGCTATGGTCTGGGGTGGACTATTCTGCTGGCTTCTCTGCGGGGGTGGCCACCTCTCTAATGGGTTGTTCTCTGTCACACGCCATCCCTGTCACCCTCTCCTCCTGCAGTCTGATCCTCTCCTCATGCTCTCTTCTCCTGCTCCGTCTCTTTCTCCTGTTGATGTTTTCTCACCACAGTCCAGAGTGCAGATATGTCTCTCTACACCTCCAGCTCTTTCTCCTGTTGATGTTTTCTCACTACAGTCCAGATTGCAGATATGTCTCTCTACACCTCCAGCTCTTTCTCCTGTTGATGTTTTCTCACTACAGTCCAGAGTGCAGATATGTCTCTCTCCACCTCCAGCTATCCAGGTCTGGTTAAGGGAGTGTTGTTGTGCTGGACTGTTGTCTGGGTCTGTGCTGACTGGAGTGTAATCACCTGCTGTTCCAGCGTCACCTGCCTTACCTCCAGCTGGGTGAATTTATCCCTCATTTCAATGAGGGAGTAGTACTCTGTGCTGGGAGGTTGACTCTCCGCTGGGGGTGGCTCGTCTGTGGGTTTATGTAATGAAGAGGTCTGGTCTGACCCGCTCGGTGTGGGGGTATCTTTCTCAAGGGAGAGCTTCTCTTGCTGAGCTATTTCTTTGATAAGGTGAAAGTCCAGCTGAAACTGTTTGTGGTTGCCCTGTACCAATACCGTTCCAAACTTATAGAGATGTGTATGTCCTGACTCAGAGTCATCGTTGTCTAGTGTATTGAATTTCCAACCATCTGTATCACCCTCCTCTTAACAGAAGGGTAGTGTGTTAATTTAGCACTGTGCCATGCCAGGGGATGGTCTGGTTAATATAGCACTGTGCCATGCGAGGGGATGGTCTGGTTAATATAGCTCCATGCCAGGGGATGGTCTGGTTAATATAGCACTGTGCCATGCCAAGGGATGGTCTGGTTAATATAGCTCCATGCCAGGGGATGGTCTGATTAATATAGCTCCATGCCAGTGGATGGTCTGGTTAATATAGCTCCATGCCAGGGGATGGTCTGGTTAACATAGCTCCATGCCAGGGGATGGTCTGGTTAACATAGCTCCATGCCAGGGGATGGTCTGGTTAACATAGCTCCATGCCAGGGGATGGTCTGGTTAATATAGCTCCATGCCAGGGGATGGTCTGGTTAATATAGCTCCATGCCAGGGGATGGTCTGATTAATATAGCTCCATGCCAGTGGATGGTCTGGTTAATATAGCTCCATGCCAGGGGATGGTCTGATTGATATAGCTCAATGCCAGTGAATGGTCTGGTTAATATAGCTCCATGACAGGGGATGGCCTGGTTAATATAGCTCCATGCCAGGGGATGGTCTGGTTAATATAGCTCCATGCCAGGGGATGGTCTGATTAATATAGCTCCATGCCAGTGGATGGTCTGGTTAATATAGCTCCATGCCAGGGGATGGTCTGGTTAATATAGCTCCATGCCAGGGGATGGTCTGGTTAATATAGCTCCATGCCAGGGGATGGTCTGGTTAATATAGCTCCATGCCATGGCCATGGGATGGTCTGGTTAATATAGCTCCATGCCAGTGGATGGTCTGGTTAATATAGCTCCATGCCAGGGGATGGTCTGGTTAATATAGCTCCATGCCAGGGGATTGTCTGGTTAATATAGCTCCATGCCAGGGGATGGTCTGGTTAATATAGCTCCATGCCAGGGGATGGTCTGATTAATATAGCTCCATGCCAGGGGATGGTCTGGTTAATATAGCTCCATGCCAGGGGATGGTCTGGTTAATATAGCTCCATGCCAGGGGATGGTCTGGTTAATATAGCTCCATGCCAGGGGAGGGTCTGGTTAATATAGCTCCATGCCAGGGGATGGTCTGGTTAATATAGCTCCATGCCAGGGGAGGGTCTGGTTAATATAGCTCCATGCCAGGGGATGGTCTGGTTAATATAGCTCCATAACAGGGGATGGTCTGTGTTAATATAGCTCCATGTCAGGGGATGGTCTGGTTAATATAGCTCCATAACAGGGGATGGTCTGGTTAATATAGCTCCATGCCAGGGGATGGTCTGGTTAATATAGCTCCATGCCAGGGGATGGTCTGGTTAATATTGCTCCATGCCAGGGGATGGTCTGGTTAATATAGCTCCATAACAGGGGATGGTCTGGTTAATATAGCTCCATGCCAGGGGATGGTCTGGTTAATATAGCTCCATGCCAGGGGATGGTCTTGTTAATATAGCTCCATGCCAGGGGATGTTCTGGTTAATATTGCTCCATGCCAGGGGATGGTCTGGTTAATATAGCTCCATGCCAGGGGATGGTCTGGTTAATATAGCTCCATGCCAGGGGATGGTCTGGTTAATATAGCTCCATGCCATGGGATGGTCTGGTTAATATAGCTCCATGCCAGTGGATGGTCTGGTTAATATAGCTCCATGCCAGGGGATGGTCTGGTTAATATAGCTCCATGCCAGGGGATTGTCTGGTTAATATAGCTCCATGCCAGGGGATGGTCTGGTTAATATAGCTCCATGCCAGGGGATGGTCTGATTAATATAGCTCCATGCCAGGGGATGGTCTGGTTAATATAGCTCCATGCCAGGGGATGGTCTGGTTAATATAGCTCCATGCCAGGGGATGGTCTGGTTAATATAGCTCCATGCCAGGGGATGGTCTGGTTAATATAGCTCCATAACAGGGGATGGTCTGGTTAATATAGCTCCATGCCAGGGGATGGTCTGGTTAATATAGCTCCATGCCAGGGGATGGTCTGGTTAATATAGCTCCATGCCAGGGGATGGTCTGGTTAATATAGCTCCATAACAGGGGATGGTCTGGTTAATATTGCTCCATGCCAGGGGATGGTCTGGTTAATATAGCTCCATGCCAGGGGATGGCCTGGTTAATATAGCTCCATGCCAGGAGATGGTCTGGTTAATATAGCTCCATAACAGGGGATGGTCTGGTTAATATAGCTCCATGCCAGGGGATGGTCTGGTTAATATAGCTCCATGCCAGGGGATGGTCTTGTTAATATAGCTCCATGCCAGGGGATGTTCTGGTTAATATTGCTCCATGCCAGGGGATGGTCTGGTTAATATAGCTCCATGCCAGGGGATGGTCTGGTTAATATAGCTCCATGCCAGGGGATGGTCTGGTTAATATTGCTCCATGCCAGGGAGGGTTTGTGTGGAAGATTAAGTTGCTTATGTTCCCATTTTTATAATAGTCAGCCAAAAGTGTCTCTTGATTTTCTATAAGGAGCTTGATGTTGTACTCTTTTGTGTGTCTTATCATTCTTTACATACAGTAGATACTGTATTTTAATGACCTCTGAACAGCGGGAGGGTGCTTCTAAGGCCTCTCCATTTGGTTGGGGCTCTTTAGCCATTGTTGGGCTAAAGGGTGTTGACACCTCTCACTTGACACGTCAGTGCTAGTTGAAGTTGTTTCACTTAGCATTCAGCCCTTTTAAAGTAAAATATATAATTGTAATGTATTTTTCTTCTTGGCTTTAAAACTAGCTTCAGACTAAACATAACTCACTCAGTTCCAGGTTGGATGTTGTTTTAAGGTTTCTGTTGTTTGTTTGCCACTGAATTTGCTGTATAGCTTGGAAATAAGAATCTTTGGAAATAAGAATCTTTGGAAATAAGAGTCTTTGGAAATAAGAATCTTTGGAAAAAAGAATCTTTGGAAATAAGAATCTTTGGAAATAAGAATCTTTGGAAATAAGAATCTTTGGAAATAAGAATCCTTCCAGGTAATTTTGTCCAAAATCAGGTTGTAGGTTTGGAGTTTTGATTTATATATTTTTTAAGAACATGCTGAAAAATGCAGGATCTCTCTCTCACACACAGACAGACAGACAGACAGACAGAGAGAGAGCTGCACTTCTATTGGTACCAGACACCTGACCATGAACCATTCCTCCACTCCGCTCACCTTTGACCCTGAGGGTAAATCACAGGACATCCCAATAGAAAAATCGCACATGGAAGTGTCACTGTGTGGAGTTGTAGATCTATTTGATTTTTTTTATTTCACCTTTATTTAACCAGGTAGGCTAGTTAGAACAAGTTCTCATTTACAACTGCGACCTGGCCAAGATAAAGCAAAGCAGTTCGACACATACAACAACAGAGTTACACATGGAATAAATTAACATACAGTCAATCATTCGGTAGAAAAAGTCTATACACTGTACAGTGAGTGCAAATGAGGAAGGATAATGGAGGTAAGCCAATAAATAGGCCACGGTGGTGAAGTAATTACAATATAGCAATTAAATACTGGAATGGTAGATGTGCTGAAGATGAATGAAGTAGAGATACTGGGATGCAAAGGAGAAAGATAAATACATAAATACAGTATGGGGATGAGGTAGGTGAATGGGCTATTTACAGATGGGCTATGTACAGGTGCAGTGATCTGTGAGCTGCTCTGACAGCTGGTGCTTAAAGCGAGTGAGGGACATATGAGTCTCCAGCTTCAGTGATTTTTGCAGTTCGTTCCAGTCATTGGCAGCAGAGAACTGGAAGGCAAAGACATCGGCAAAGTCAAGGATCGGTAGGATGGGCAGTTTTACGAGGGTATGTTTGGCAGCTTGAGTGAGGGACGCTTTGTTGCGAAATAGGAAGCCGATTCTAGATTTAATTTTGGATTGGAGATGCTTATTGTGAGTCTGGAAGAAGAGTTTACAGTCTAACCAGACACCTACGTATTTGTAGTTGTCCACATATTCTAAGTCAGAATCGTCAAGAGTAGTGACACTGGACGGGCGGGCAGGTTGAAGAGCATGCATTTAGTTTTACTTGCATTTAAGAGCAGTTCGAGGCCACGGAAGGAGAATTGTATGGCAATGAAGCTCATCTGGAGGTTAGTTAACACAGTGTCCAGAGAAGGGCCAGATGTATACAGAATGGTGTCGTCTGCATAGAGGCGGATCAAGGAATCACCCGCAGCAAGAGCGACATCATTGATGTATACAAAGAAGAGAGTCGGCCCGAGAATCGAACCCTGTGGCACCCCATAGAGATTGCCAAAAGGCCAAACAACAGGCCTTCCGATTGTAGGGTTACAGATTTTGCAGTTTTTCCAGAACATCAGCTATCTGGATTTGGGTGAGGGAGAAATGGGGAGTCTTGGGCGAGTTGCTGTGGGGGGTGCAGGGCTGTTGATCCGGGTAGGGGTAGCAGTGTTTCCTAGCCTCAGAGCAGTGGGCAGCTGGGAGGAGGTGCTCTTATTCTCCATGGACTTTACATAGTCCCAGAACTTTTTTGAGTTTGTGCTACAGGAAGAAAATGTTGCTTGAAAAGGCTAGCCTTAGCTTTCCTAAGTGCCTTCCTGGATACCTGGGCCAGGTCGATTAGAAAGGCCTGCTCGATGAAGTGTTTTAGGGAGCGTTTGACAATGATGAGGGGTGGTCATTTGACCGCAGACCCATTGAGGATGGAGGCAATGAGGCAGTGATCGCTGAGATCTTGGTTGAAAACAGCAGAGGTGTATTTGGAGGGCAAGTTGATTAGGATGGTATCTATGAGGATGCCCGTGTTTACGGATTTGGGCTGTACCTGGTGGGTTCATTGATAATTTGTTTGAGATGAGGGCATCAAGCTTAGATTGTAGGATAGCCGGGGTGTTACGCATGTCCCAGTTTAGGTCACCTAGCAGCATGAGCTCTGAAGATAGATGGGATCAATTCACATATGGTGTCCAGGGCACAGCTGGGGGCATAGGATGGTCTATAGCAAGCGGCAACGGTGAGAGACTTGTTTCTGGAAAGGTGGATTTTTAAAAGTAGAATCTTGAATTGTTTGTGTAAAGACCTGGATAGTAAGACAGAACTCTGCAGGCTATCTCTGCAGTAGATTGCAACACCGCCCCCTTTGGCAGTTCTATCTTTTCGGAAGATGTTGTAGTTAGGGATGGACATTTCTGGGTTTTTGGTGGTCTTCCTAAGCCAGGATTCAGACATGGCTAGGACATCTGGGTTGGCAGAGTGTGCTAAAGCATTGAATAAAACAAACGTAGGGAGGAGGCTTCTACTGTTAACATGCATGAAACCAAGGTTTTTACGGTTACAGAATTCAACAAATGTGAGCACCTGGGTAGTAGGAGCGGAGCTAGGCACTGCAGGGCATGGATTAACCTCTACATCACCAGAGGAATAGAGGAGGAGTAGGATAAGGGTACGGCTAAAGGCTAACAGAACTGGTTGTCTGGTACGTTCGGACCAGAGAGTAAAAGGAGCAGGTTTCTGGGCGCGATAGAATAGATTCAAGGCATAATGTACAGACAGAGGTATGCTAGGATGAGTACATTGGAGGTAAACCTAGGCACTGAGTAATGATGAGAGAGATAGTCTCTAGAGATGTTTAAACCAGGTGATATTACCGAATATGTGGGAGGTGGCACTAAATGGTTGGTTAAGGCATATTGAGCAGGGCTAGAGGCACTACAGTGAAATAAGACAATAATTACTAACCAGGACAGTAATGGACGAGGCATACTGATATTAGCGAGAGGCATGCGTAGCCGAATGATCATAGGGGTCCTGTAACAGCATTCTTCCTCCTCTTCTGAGGAGGAGTAGTGAGAATGATCGGAGGACCAATGCGCAGGGTGGTAAGTGTCCATTATGTTTAATACGAAAAACAACAGAACACTAGAACAACAAAAAGATTACGTGCATCAACGAAACAGTTCCGTGTGTCGACAAACACTGTCTCGGAAAACAAACACCCACATTCAAAAGTGAAACCCAGGCTACCTAAGTATGATTCTCAATCAGAGACTAACGACACCTGCTCCTGATTGAGAACCATACTAGGCTGAACTCAAAACCCCAACATAGAAAAACACACATAGACTGCCCACCCCAACTCACGCCCTGACCATACTAAATAAAGACAAAACAAAGGAAATAAAGGTAAGAACGTGACAGTACCCCCCCCCCAAAGTGCGGACTACGGCCGCAAAACCTGAACCTATAGGGGAGGGTCTGGGTGGGCGTCTGTCCGCGGTGGCGGCTCTGGTGCGGGACGTGGACCCCACTTCACCACAGTTTTTGTCCGCCTCCTCAACCGCCCCCGTGGCTTCTTATGAGCGGCGACCCTCACCGCCGACCTCCGACTGGGGACCCTAACCATGGGTCCTGATTGGACGGGAGATTCCGGCAGCACCCGACAGGCGGGAGACTCCGGCGGCGCCGGACAGGCGGGAGATCCCGGTGCTTGAGTTGGGGTGGGTAGTCAACATAGAAAAACAAAGTTTGTTTTTCTATGTTAGTTTTTGTGTTCGGCCTAGTATGGCTCTCAATCAGAGGCAGGTTTCGTTAGTTGTCTCTTATTGAGAATCATACTTAGGTAGCCTGGGTTTCACTTCTGGTTTGTGGGTGTTTGTTTTCCGTGTGAGTGTTTGGTCTACACGGTACTGTCTCGGTTTGCGTTTTGTTCACATCGTTTATTGTTTTGTATTTCAGTGTTCAGTTCGTTTCAATTAAATATCATCATGAACACTTAACACGCTGCGCTTTGGTCCGATCCTTCTTCCACCTCTGAATGCCGTTACAGGTCCAGTGAGTGGCTGGGCTGGCTGGAGACACT
This sequence comes from Oncorhynchus nerka, assembly GCF_034236695.1. NCBI lineage: Eukaryota > Metazoa > Chordata > Actinopteri > Salmoniformes > Salmonidae > Oncorhynchus > Oncorhynchus nerka. Next base: position 90,945,252 of record NC_088409.1, read on the forward strand.
ACGATTCAGCCAGCTAGGATGCCGGGGCTAGCAGGCCGGGGCTAGCAAGCTAGCAGAAGGTCCATCTAAGGACGTTGCGACAGTGGAAAGTCTGTTTTTGCCTCCGTGTGCGGTGACGTCAATAGACCACTTGTGATTTATGAGTAGGGTTCCGAGGAGCAGAGGGGTCCATGTCCAATTGGCATAATAGGGGTAGTGGCCCAAGAATTTGGCCGATGTATCTATTCAGCTAACAGTCCAATGTGCTCTAGACAGCTAGCGGGCCGCAGCTTGCAGGCTAGCAGATGGGCATTCAGGGGATGTCGCGATGTAGGAGCCAGTTGAGTACCCCTTCGAGCTGATTACGTCGTTGTCCAGTCGTGAAGGATCGGCGGTGTTCCGTGCCCAATACCGGCAGTAGAAGGGGTCCGAGTTTTGTAGCCCAGGAGTGGCTGATGGGCCTCTTCAGCTAGCCAGGAGAGTGGGCCTAGCATGGGCTAGCTCCAGGCTAATTGGTGCTTGCTTCGGTACAGACGTCAGCCAGGAGTTGTCAGTCAGATAGCAGCTAGCTAGCTGCAATGATACAGGTGAAAAGGTCCAGAGCATGCGGTAGGAACCCAGGGATATGTAGAGAAAATAGGTCCGGTATGCTCCTGTTTGAGTCACGTTGTACAAACTGGCGAGAGCTTTCCGAGCTAAAGGTTAGCTGATGACCGCTAGCAGTGGTTAGCTCACTACTATCTAGTAACTAGTGAGCTGGATAGCTTCTGTTGGGGGATTCTGGTTCTGAGGTAACCGAGGTAAATTTTGACCGGTTCTGAGAAAAATCATAATACTTTAGAAAAAACAGAATCACACCACATTGGGTGAGGCGGGTTGCAGAAGAGTTTTTTGAAGATGTGGTTTACAAAAATATAAAAAAGATATGCAAAGAATAAGATGTAGAAAGATATATACATGGGACACGACAAGACGAAGGACAAAGACGTCTGACGTCTACGCCATCTTGGATAAACACACTAATGTATCATCAAACTGTAATTCAGGCAATTCGCATCGTAGGATTGCAGGAATACAACCTTTAAGATAAACATAGCTATCTAACTATCCGGTTCAAATGTGATTTTAATAAGCAGATTGTCTGATAACTGTATAGGCCCAGTCATCCTCCTCTGTCCACTTGCATCACTCCTCTCTCAGCTGAGAGGCCTGGAGACTGATGGGAGGTTAGAGGTGGCCATGATGATAGTGATTCAATATGATGCATGAGAGATCCTCCAGGCCATGAATGATGATGCGTACGGTGACATCCCCAGGCCTAGCGAGAAATGTTGATGCAGACACTGACCATGACAAGAAACACGAGCACAGCCAGCCACGCCACCCGGAATAACTTACATTCTGACATTCCCGCATGCACCCCCCAACCCCCCACACACGCACACACATATACACAAAAATAGTTAGACATGTCGACACACAAACACATGCGTGCACACACTCTCATAAACACACATATAGCCCTAAATTGCAAAATGGAGCCTACCATACCATCAGGAATCACTCCTGTGACTGTACCATCAGGAATCACTCCTGTGACTGTACCATCAGGAATCACTCCTGTGACTGTACCATCATAAATCACTCCTGTGACTGTACCATCAGGAATCACTCCTGT
>NC_088409.1:90951908-90976908 GCF_034236695.1 Oncorhynchus nerka
GTGTGTGTGTGTTTAACTGTGTGTGTGTTTAACTGTGTGTGTGTGTGTGTTTAACTGTGTGTGTGTTTAACTGTGTGTGTGTGTGTGTTTAACTGTGTGTGTGTTTAACTGTGTGTGTGTTTAACTGTGTGTGTGTTTAACTGTGTGTGTGTGTGTGTGTGTGTTTAACTGTGTGTGTGTTTAACTGTGTGTGTGTTTAACTGTGTGTGTGTTTAACTGTGTGTGTGTGTGTGTGTGTTTAACTGTGTGTGTGTTTAACTGTGTGTGTGTGTGTGTTTAACTGTGTGTGTGTTTAACTGTGTGTGTGTTTAACTGTGTGTGTGTTTAACTGTGTGTGTGTTTAACTGTGTGTGTGTGTGTGTGTTTAACTGTGTGTGTGTTTAACTGTGTGTGTGTTTAACTGTGTGTGTGTGTGTGTGTTTAACTGTGTGTGTGTTTAACTGTGTGTGTGTTTAACTGTGTGTGTGTTTAACTGTGTGTGTGTTTAAGTGTGTGTGTGTTTAACTGTGTGTGTGTGTGTGTTTAACTGTGTGTGTGTTTAACTGTGTGTGTGTTTAACTGTGTGTGTGTTTAACTGTGTGTGTGTGTTTAACTGTGTGTGTGTTTAACTGTGTGTGTGTTTAACTGTGTGTGTGTGTGTGTTTAACTGTGTGTGTGTTTAACTGTGTGTGTGTGTGTGTTTAACTGTGTGTGTGTGTGTGTGTTTAACTGTGTGTGTGTGTGTGTTTAACTGTGTGTGTGTGTGTGTTTAACTGTGTGTGTGTGTGTGTGTTTAACTGTGTGTGTGTTTAACTGTGTGTGTGTGTGTGTGTGTGTCTGTGCGTTTCCCATCTGATTGAATGGCAAACGTCCCTCCTAGGACTTCTTTTTATGTTGGTATTCTGTCTGAGTGAGAAGCAAAGTTATTTGAAATAATTTAGGAGTTCTGTTATCTTGGTAGTCTGTCTGAGTGAGAATCAATGTGATTTGAAATAATCTCCTCCGACTTGTTAGACAAGAGTTTGCTTGAAGGGGGTTGGCAGTGTGTGAGAGGGGGGGATGACAGTGTGTCTGAGAGGAGGATGACAGTGTGTCTGAGAGGGGGATGACAGTGTCTGAGAGAGGGGGATGACAGTGTGTCTGAGAGGGGGATGACAGTGTGTGAGAGGGGGATGACAGTGTGTCTGAGAGGAGGATGACAGTGTGTCTGAGAGGGGGATGACAGTGTCTGAGAGAGGGGGATGACAGTGTCTGAGAGGGGGTGACAGTGTGTGAGAGGGGGGTGACAGTGTGACTGAGAGGAGGATGACAGTGTGTCTGAGAGGGGGATGACAGTATGTCTGAGAGGGGGATGACAGTGTGTCTGAGAGGGGGATGACAGTGTGTGAGAGAGGGGATGACAGTGTGTGAGAGAGGGGGATGACAGTGTGTGAGAGGGGGTGACAGTGTGTCTGAGAGGGGGATGACAGTGTGTCTGAGAGGGGGATGACAGTGTGTGAGAGGGGGATGACAGTGTGTCTGAGAGGGGGATGACAGTGTGTCTGAGAGGGGGATGACAGTGTGTCTGAGAGGGGGATGACAGTGTGTTAGAGGGGGATGACAGTGTGTGTTAGAGGGGGATGACAGTGTGTCTGAGAGGAGGATGACAGTGTGTCTGAGTGGGGGATGACAGTGTGTGTGAGAGGGGGATGACAGTGTGTGTGAGAGGGGGATGACAGTGTGTCTGAGAGGGGGATGACAGTGTGTCTGAGAGGGGGATGACAGTGTGTCTGAGACGGGGATGACAGTGTGTCTGAGAGGAGGTTGACAGTGTGTCTGAGAGGGGGATGACAGTGTGTCTGAGAGGGGGATGACAGTGTGTCTGAGAGGAGGATGACAGTGTGTCTGAGAGGGGGATGACAGTGTGTGTGAGAGGGGGATGACAGTGTGTGTGAGAGGAGGATGACAGTGTGTCTGAGAGGGGATGACAGTGTGTCTGAGAGGGGGATGACAGTGTGTGAGAGGGGATGACAGTGTGTGTGAGAGGGGGATGACAGTATGTGAGAGAGGGATGACAGTGTGTGAGAGGGGGATGACAGTGTGTGAGAGGGGGATGACAGTGTGTGAGAGGGGGATGACAGTGTGTGTGAGAGGGGGATGACAGTGTGTCTGAGAGGGGGATGACAGTGTGTGAGAGGGGGATGACAGTGTGTGTGAGAGGGGGATGACAGTGTGTGAGAGGGGGATGACAGTCTGTGTGAGAGGGGGATGACAGTGTGTGTGAGAGGAGGATGACAGTGTGTCTGAGAGGGGGATGACAGTGTGTGAGAGGGGGATGACAGTGTCTGAGAGTGGGATGACAGTGTGTGAGAGGGGGATGACAGTGTACGAGAGAGAGAGAAAGATTTAGTGGACCACTCCATTAGCTAGATGCCGCTAAATATTTACCAAACATTTCTCTCTCTCTCCACGTCACCCCAGCCTGACTACTATTGACTAACTTTGACCTCTGCTTGATTTCTAGTTATCCCTCTCAGTGTGACTTCTCAATGAGATGTGGCTACAGTCCTAGTCGGTATTAAATCGGATGTCCTGGCCCTGTGGTTACCTAAGTTACACCATTGGCTCACAGCTAAAACTTGACCATTTTCAAATGCATTTTCTTGTTGTCTCCTTGTTTTAGTCAATTAGAAAACTACATTTAAGAAAAGTACATTACTTTTCAACATTGCCTGCTACCGAGTTCTCACTACTCATAAAAACATAATATTGCAGTACTTCCCTCATGCCCCTTTTCATGACAGTGATGCCAACTATGTGATTGAGTGCTAGCCAGCTAGCCATGACAGTGCTAGAAACCACGTGAGTGAGTGCTAGCCAGCTAGCCATGACAGTGTTAGCAACCACGTGAGTGAGTGCTAGCCAGCTAGTCATGACAGTGCTAGAAACCACGTGAGTGAGTGCTAGCCAGCTAGCCATGACAGTGTTAGCAACCACGTGAGTGAGTGCTAGCCAGCTAGCCATGACAGTGTTAGCAACCACGTGACTGAGTGCTAGCCAGCTAGCCATGACAGTGCTAGAAACCATGTGAGTGAGTGCTAGCCAGCTAGCCATGACAGTGTTAGCAACCACGTGAGTGAGTGCTAGCCAGCTAGCCATGACAGTGTTAGCAACCACGTGACTGTGTGCTAGCCAGCTAGCCATGACAGTGTTAGCAACCACGTGACTGAGTGCTAGCCAGCTAGCCATGACAGTGTTAGCAACCACGTGAGTGAGTGCTAGCCAGCTAGCCATGACAGTGCTAGAAACCACGTGAGTGAGTGCTAGCCAGCTAGCCATGACAGTGCTTGTGTAACAGGGTTGGTTATGTTTCCACTTGCCTCTAAAGAAATGTGTTTTTAATGTTCAAGCATTCTTATAGGTTAGTTCAACTCTGATGACAATAAGGTGTGTTGTGATTGGCCCCGCTTGCAGATCGTGAACGTCAGGTCTTCCCAGGATGAAAATGTGATGCAAGGGGTAGGTCACGTTCTGAATACTGTTTTCTATTTTCAATTTTACAATGTGTACAAGTTTGCTGTACGTTACTGATTTATACATGTGTGGGTATATGGTACCTGTTAGGGATTGAGGGGCTTTCTGGGATGTGCTTTGGCATATGATTGCTGTAAATCAGTGTGTTAGCAGCATACACCGATGTAATGGTCACATAAGACACTGCTAACACAGTTATCTTCATGCTACAGATTTAGCCATCGGCAGCCATGGATGATGAATAATGAATGCTCAGGATGGGGACAGACAGCTCATCTCAGTGTGGGGACAGACAGCCCATATCAGGGTGGGGACAGACAGCCCATCTCAGTGTGGGGACAGACAGCTCATCTCAGGGTGGGGACAGACAGCTCATCTCAGGGTGGGGACAGACAGCCCATCTCAGTGTGGGGACAGACAGCCCATCTCAGTTTGGGGACAGACAGCCCATCTCAGTTTGGGGACAGACAGCCCATCTCAGTGTGGGGACAGACAGACAGTATGGGGACAGACAGCTCATCTCTGGGGACAGACAGCTCATCTCAGTGTGGGGACAGACAGCCCATCTCAGTTTGGGGACAGACAGCTCATCTCAGGGTGGGGACAGACAGCTCATCTCAGGGTGGGGACAGACAGCCCATCTCAGTGTTGGGACAGACAGCCCATCTCAGTGTGGGGACAGACAGCTCATCTCAGGGTGGGGACAGACAGCCCATATCAGGGTGGGGACAGACAGCCCATCTCAGTGTGGGGACAGACAACCCATCTCAGTTTCGGGACAGACAGCCCATCTCAGTTTGGGGACAGACAGCCCATCTCAGTGTGGGGACAGACAGCTCATCTCAGTGTGGGGACAGACAGCTCATCTCAGTGTGGGGACAGACAGCTCATCTCAGTGTGGGGACAGACAGCCCATCTCAGTGTGGGGACAGACAGCCCATCTCAGTGTGGGGACAGACAGCCTCATATCAGGGTGGGGACAGACAGCCCATCTCAGTGTGGGGACAGACAGCCCATATCAGGGTGGGGACAGACATCTCATCTCAGTTTGGGGACAGACAGCCCATATCAGGGTGGGGACAGACAGCCCATCTCAGTGTGGGGACAGACAGCCCATATCAGGGTGGGGACAGACAGCTCATCTCAGTGTGGGGACAGACAGCTCATCTCAGTGTGGGGACAGACAGCCCATCTCAGTGTGGGGACAGACAGCCCATATCAGGGTGGGGACAGACAGCTCATCTCAGTGTGGGGACAGACAGCTCATCTCAGTGTGGGGACAGACAGCCCATCTCAGTGTGGGGACAGACAGCTCATCTCAGTGTGGGGACAGACAGCTCATCTCAGTGTGGGGACAGACAGCCCATCTCAGTGTGGGGACAGACAGCCCATCTCAGTGTGGGGACAGACAGCCCATCTCAGGGTGGGGACAGACAGCTCATCTCAGTGTGGGGACAGACAGCTCATCTCAGTGTGGGGACAGACAGCTCATCTCAGTGTGGGGACAGACAGCCCATCTCAGTGTGGGGACAGACAGCCCATCCATCATATCAGGGTGGGGACAGACAGCTCATCTCAGTGTGGGGACAGACAGCTCATCTCAGTGTGGGGACAGACAGCCCATCTCAGTGTGGGGACAGACAGCTCATCTCAGTGTGGGGACAGACAGCCCATCTCAGTGTGGGGACAGACAGCCCATCTCAGTGTGGGGACAGACAGCTCATCTCAGGGTGGGGACAGACAGCCCATATCAGGGTGGGGACAGACAGCCCATCTCAGTGTGGGGACAGACAACCCATCTCAGTTTCGGGACAGACAGCCCATCTCAGTTTGGGGACAGACAGCCCATCTCAGTGTGGGGACAGACAGCTCATCTCAGTGTGGGGACAGACAGCTCATCTCAGTGTGGGGACAGACAGCTCATCTCAGTGTGGGGACAGACAGCCCATCTCAGTGTGGGGACAGACAGCCCATCTCAGTGTGGGGACAGACAGCTCATATCAGGGTGGGGACAGACAGCCCATCTCAGTGTGGGGACAGACAGCCCATATCAGGGTGGGGACAGACATCTCATCTCAGTGTGGGGACAGACAGCTCATATCAGGGTGGGGACAGACAGCCCATCTCAGTGTGGGGACAGACAGCCCATATCAGGGTGGGGACAGACAGCTCATCTCAGTGTGGGGACAGACAGCTCATCTCAGTGTGGGGACAGACAGCCCATCTCAGTGTGGGGACAGACAGCCCATATCAGGGTGGGGACAGACAGCTCATCTCAGTGTGGGGACAGACAGCTCATCTCAGTGTGGGGACAGACAGCCCATCTCAGTGTGGGGACAGACAGCTCATCTCAGTGTGGGGACAGACAGCTCATCTCAGTGTGGGGACAGACAGCCCATCTCAGTGTGGGGACAGACAGCCCATCTCAGTGTGGGGACAGACAGCCCATATCAGGGTGGGGACAGACAGCTCATCTCAGTGTGGGGACAGACAGCTCATCTCAGTGTGGGGACAGACAGCTCATCTCAGTGTGGGGACAGACAGCCCATCTCAGTGTGGGGACAGACAGCCCATCTCAGTGTGGGGACAGACAGCCCATATCAGGGTGGGGACAGACAGCTCATCTCAGTGTGGGGACAGACAGCTCATCTCAGTGTGGGGACAGACAGCCCATCTCAGTGTGGGGACAGACAGCTCATCTCAGTGTGGGGACAGACAGCCCATCTCAGTGTGGGGACAGACAGCCCATCTCAGTAATGCATGTAGACCGATCATCTCATCATTCTAACTTGTTTATCTTGTGACAGGTAGTCCTACACTCGCTGCGTCATGGTCTACAGTAATATGAGAACCAGATGCACGTCTAACTCATACATCTACATCTGGCAGATGTATTTCTTGTCAATACGTTGTAAAAAACAATTCAACTTCAGGGTTTTGAAACAGCCCTATCACTGAACTATAATTGCTTTAAATCAGATCTGTCTTCCTCTAAAATACAGCGAGAACATTCAACCTTGTTATACATATCAAAAAATACTGTTGTACTTTTGAAGTGTGATGATAGATTCATATATCCACAAAAAGAGGTTAAAAAGACATAGGAATGTAGCAAGCTCTTGTCTTTGAGATGTTTGCCCCCATTCTGTCGCGTTTCACAGATGTTTGCCCCCCTTCTGTCATGTTGACAAATGCTTGCCCCCATTCTGTTGTGTTGACAGATGTTTGCCCCCCTTCTGTTGTGTTGACAGATGTTTTCCCCATTCTGTCACGTTGACAGATGCTTGCTCCCATTCTGTCGCGTTTCACAGATGCTTGGCCTCATTCTGTTGTGTTGACAGATGCTTGCTCCATTCTGTCATGTTGACAGATGCTTGCCCCCATTCTGTTGTGTTGACAGATGTTTTCCCCATTCTGTCACGTTGACAGATGCTTGCTCCCATTCTGTCGCGTTTCACAGATGCTTGGCCCCATTCTGTTGTGTTGACAGATGTTTGCCCCATTCTGTCATGTTGACAGATGCTTGCCCCCATTCTGTTGTGTTGACAGATGTTTGCCCCCATTCTGTTGTGTTGACAATGTTTTCCCCATTCTGTCATGATGTGATCTTCCCCCCTTGGGTTGTGCCGTGGCGGAGATCTTTGTGGGCTATACTCGGCCTTGTCTCAGGATGGTAAGTTGGTGGTTGAATATATCCCTCTAGTGGTGTGGGGGCTGTGCTTTGGCAAAGTGGGTGGGGTTATAGCCTTCCTGTTTGGCCCTGTCCGGGGGTATCATCGGATGGGGCCACAGTGTCTCCTGACCCCTCCTGTCTCAGCCTCCAGTATTTATGCTGCAGTAGTTTAGGGTCAGTTTGTTATATCTGGAGTACTTCTCCTGTCCTATTTGGTGTCCTGTGTGATTTTAAGTATGCTCTCTCTAATTCTCTTTCTCTCTTTCCTCTCTCTCGGAGGACCTGAGCCCTAGGACCATGCCTCAGGACTACCTGACATGATGACTCCTTGCTGTCCCCAGTCCACCTGGCCGTGCTGCTGCTCCAGTTTCAACTGTTCTGGCTGTGATTATTATTATTTGACCATGCTGGTCATTTATGAACATTTGAACATCTTGACCATGTTCTGTTATAATCTCCACCCGGCAGAGCCAGAAGAGGACTGGCCAGCCCACATAGCCTGGTTCCTCTCTAGGTTTCTTCCTAGGTTTTGGCCTTTCTAGGGAGTTTTTCCTAGCCACTGTGCTTCTACACCTGCATTGCTTGCTGTTTGGGGTTTTAGGCTGGGTTTCTGTACAGCACTTTGAGATATCAGCTGATGTACGAAGGGCTCTTTAAATATATTTGATTTGATTTTAAATTTGATGTTGACAGATGCTTTCCCCCATTCTGTCGCGTTGACAGATGCTTTCCTCCATTCTGTTGTGTTGACAGATACTTGCTTGATGTTTGAGAAATAAACGTCTTAACGTCTAATTCTGAACTGAGACAGTAAGAGCTAGTTGTGTATGTATGAGTGTGTTTAGTAAGTGTGTCTGTGTTTGTGTATGTGTGTGTGTGGTTGTGTGTGTGTGTGTGTGTGTGTGGTTGGGTGTGTGTGTGTGTGTGGTTGTGTGTGTGTGTGTGGTTGTGTGTGTGTGTGTGTGTGGTTGTCTGTCTGTGTGTGTGTGTGTCTGTGTGTGTGTGTGTGTGTGTGTGTGTGTGTGTGTGTGTGTGTGTGTGTGTGTGTGTGTGTGTGTGTGTGTGTGTGTGTGTGTGTGTGTGTGTGTGTGTGTGTGTGTGTGTGTGTGTGTGTGTGTGTGTGTGTGTTATACCCTATTCAACTTCCTCAGCATATCCAGCTGGGTAATTCCTGCCATGCGTTCCTGCTGACTGGGGAGAGTACAGTTCTATGTTCAGGCACCCTTTTGTGTTTGTATTCTGTGTGTTTGTACAGGTTGTGTGTGTGTATGTGTGCGCCTAAATATGTGTGTGTGCTGGTGTGTGTGTTGTGTAGGTGTGTAAATGTGTGGGTGGGTATGAATACAGAAGCCTGTAGTTTCAGTGCAGTAAGCTGGGTGAGTTTTTACCTCTTTGCTTAGGATCAAGCTGATGCAGTCTTTGGTCTCTTTTTCCTCTCTCAGAATCACTGCTGGGACACTTTTTCTCAACAAACTTCCCTTTTACAGTTCTGTCCAAATGCTTACACACCAAATATTTTCATGTCACACGGTTTTTGAAATCTCTCACTCAAAGTGCAAAACTACACACAAAATATCCAAAACCATAAGCTATTTCTCAGCCTTTGACTGAGAGATAAAACACTTAAAAACACTACACACAAGTCTCAACCTAAAACACAAAAATATAACAGGAAGTGACTTGCTTTCCATTTCCAAACACAACCAATCAGAATGCTACACTTATTCACCAGGTCACACCCACACACTCCTCACATGTGCAAACACTAATAGCTTAACTGATCACTAACCAATCACTGCTTTACTGTAGTATAGACCTATAAATAGGTCAAAGGTCAGATGACCTGTTTTGAACAATGCATGCAAACAATGGACAGAGAGCAAGAGGTGTAGGAGGGAGAGGAAGAGGAAGAAGAGGACGAGGCCAAAGAAGAGAAGGAAGGAGAGCCATCTCTGATGAGATTAGGGCAACACTTGTTGATCATATGATCAACCACGGTTTGACCATGAGAGAGGCTGGACTGAGAGTCCAGCCCAACTTGAGTCGATTTACAGTAGCGTCCATAATTCGAACCTTCAGAAATGAGAACAGGTATGCAACTATTTGATGACTATTTTAGCATTACAGTAATGTACTGTAAAATACTTATGACTGCATAGTATTGCATAAACATTTGTAACTCTAAGCCATCCATTTACTGCACTGCATTGAATGAATGAGGTTGGTTATCATGCTGTACTACATGTTTTTGTACATTGTTTACAGTTCCTATGCTGAACACATACTGTGTTTGAATTCTGTACAGAGTGGAAAGGCAAAGACATCATGGAGGACGAGGACTCTTGTTTACAGATGTACAAGAGACTGCAATTATAAATATGGTTTTGGCCAACAATGCAATTAGGATTCGAGAGATAAGAGAACATATCTTGAATCTAGCGTCTGCTAAATGACTTAAATGTTGAATAATTACACCATATTTAACAACATCAATGCTGTAAGCCTGTCGACCATACAACGCATCCTCAACGGCACCGAGCGACGATGAAACAACTTTACATGGTGCCATTTGAGAGAAACTCTGACAGAGTCAAGAATATGTGACATGACTTTGTAGAGGTATGTATGCAACACTACTTCCAGTACTTCAGACCATATTTACTCATCTGTATATCCTTTTGTCTGTTACAGAGAGTATTGGAGCTGGATGCCCATGTAATTCACCATGAATTTATTTATGTGGATGAGGTTGGCTTCAACCTCACCAAAACCAGGCGCCGCGGAAGAAGTGTAATAGGACAGAGGGCAATGACCAATGTCCCTGGACAGCGTGGGGGTAATATAACTATGGACAGCATGGGGGTAATATAACTATGTGTTGTCCCTGGACAGCGTGGGGGTAATATAACTATGTGTTGTCCCTGGACAGCGTGGGGGTAATATAACTATGTGTTGTCCCTGGACAGCGTGGGGGTAATATAACTATGGACAGCGTGGGGTAATATAACTATGTGTTGTCCCTGGACAGCGTGGGGGTAATATAACTATGGACAGCGTGGGGGTAATATAACTATGGACAGCGTGGGGGTAATATAACTATGTGTTGTCCCTGGACAGCGTGGGGGTAATATAACTATGTGTTGTCCCTGGACAGCGTGGGGGTAATATAACTATGGACAGCATGGGGGTAATATAACTATGTGTTGTCCCTGGACAGCGTGGGGGTAATATAACTATGGACAGCATGGGGGTAATATAACTATGTGTTGTCCCTGGACAGCGTTGGGGTAATATAACTATGGACAGCATGGGGGTAATATAACTATGTGTTGTCCTTGGACAGCATGGGGGTAATATAACTATGTGTTGTCCCTGGACAGCGTGGGGTAATATAACTATGGACAGCGTGGGGGTAATATAACTATGTGTTGTCCCTGGACAGCGTGGGGTAATATAACTATGTGTTGTCCCTGGACAGCATGGGGGTAATATAACTATGGACAGCATGGGGTAATATAACTATGTGTTGTCCCTGGACAGCGTGGGGGTAATATAACTATGGACAGCATGGGGGTAATATAACTATGTGTTGTCCCTGGACAGCGTGGGGGTAATATAACTATGGACAGCGTGGGGTAATATAACTATGGACAGCGTGGGGGTAATATAACTATGGACAGCATGGGGGTAATATAACTATGGACAGCGTGGGGTAATATAACTATGTGTTGTCCCTGGACAGCATGGGGTAATATAACTATGTGTTGTCCCTGGACAGCGTGGGGGTAATATAACTATGTGTTGTCCCTGGACAGCGTGGGGGTAATATAACTATGGACAGCGTGGGGGTAATATAACTATGTGTTGTCCCTGGACAGCTGGGGGTAATATAACTATGGACAGCGTGGGGGTAATATAACTATGGACAGCGTGGGGTAATATAACTATGTGTTGTCCCTGGACAGCGTGGGGGTAATATAACTATGTGTTGTCCCTGGACAGCGTGGGGGTAATATAACTATGGACAGCATGGGGGTAATATAACTATGTGTTGTCCCTGGACAGCGTGGGGGTAATATAACTATGGACAGCATGGGGGTAATATAACTATGTGTTGTCCTTGGACAGCATGGGGGTAATATAACTATGTGTTGTCCCTGGACAGCGTGGGGGTAATATAACTATGGACAGCGTGGGGGTAATATAACTATGTGTTGTCCCTGGACAGCGTGGGGGTAATATAACTATGTGTTGTCCCTGGACAGCATGGGGGTAATATAACTATGGACAGCATGGGGTAATATAACTATGTGTTGTCCCTGGACAGCGTGGGGGTAATATAACTATGGACAGCGTGGGGGTAATATAACTATGTGTTGTCCCTGGACAGCATGGGGGTAATATAACTATGGACAGCGTGGGGGTAATATAACTATGGACAGCATGGGGTAATATAACTATGGACAGCATGGGGGTAATATAACTATGGACAGCATGGGGGTAATATAACTATGGACAGCATGGGGGTAATATAACTATGGACAGCATGGGGGTAATATAACTATGGACAGCATGGGGTAATATAACTATGGACAGCATGGGGGTAATATAACTATGGACAGCATGGGGGTAATATAACTATGGACAGCATGGGGGTAATATAACTATGGACAGCGTGGGGGTAATATAACTATGGACAGCATGGGGGTAATATAACTATGGACAGCATGGGGGTAATATAACTATGGACAGCATGGGGGTAATATAACTATGGACAGCATGGGGTAATATAACTATGGACAGCGTGGGGGTAATATAACTATGGACAGCATGGGGTAATATAACTATGGACAGCATGGGGGTAATATAACTATGGACAGCATGGGGGTAATATAACTATGTGTTGTCCCTGGACAGCGTGGGGGTAATATAACTATGTGTTGTCCCTGGACAGCGTGGGGGTAATATAACTATGTGTTGTCCCTGGACAGCGTGGGGGTAATATAACTATGGACAGCGTGGGGGTAATATAACTATGGACACCGTGGGGGTAATATAACTATGTGTTGTCCCTGGACAGCATGGGGGTAATATAACTATGGACAGCGTGGGGGTAATATAACTATGGACAGCGTGGGGATAATATAACTATGTGTTGTCCCTGGACAGCATGGGGGTAATATAACTATGTGTTGTCCCTGGACAGCGTGGGGGTAATATAACTATGTGTTGTCCCTGGACAGCGTGGGGGTAATATAACTATGTGTTGTCCCTGGACAGCGTGGGGGTAATATAACTATGTGTTGTCCCTGGACAGCGTGGGGGTAATATAACTATGGACAGCGTGGGGGTAATATAACTATGTGTTGTCCCTGGACAGCATGGGGGTAATATAACTATGTGTTGTCCCTGGACAGCGTGGGGGTAATATAACTATGGACAGCGTGGGGGTAATATAACTATGTGTTGTCCCTGGACAGCATGGGGGTAATATAACTATGGACAGCGTGGGGGTAATATAACTATGGACAGCGTGGGGGTAATATAACTATGGACAGCGTGGGGGTAATATAACTATGGACAGCGTGGGGGTAATATAACTATGTGTTGTCCCTGGACAGCGTGGGGGTAATATAACTATGGACAGCATGGGGGTAATATAACTATGTGTTGTCCCTGGACAGCGTGGGGGTAATATAACTATGTGTTGTCCCTGGACAGCGTGGGGGTAATATAACTATGTGTTGTCCCTGGACAGCGTGGGGGTAATATAACTATGGACAGCATGGGGGTAATATAACTATGTGTTGTCCCTGGACAGCATGGGGGTAATATAACTATGTGTTGTCCCTGGACAGCGTGGGGTAATATAACTATGTGTTGTCCCTGGACAGCGTGGGGGTAATATAACTATGTGTTGTCCCTGGACAGCGTGGGGGTAATATAACTATGGACAGCATGGGGGTAATATAACTATGGACAGCATGGGGGTAATATAACTATGTGTTGTCCCTGGACAGCATGGGGGTAATATAACTATGTGTTGTCCCTGGACAGCGTGGGGGTAATATAACTATGGACAGCGTGGGGGTAATATAACTATGTGTTGTCCCTGGACAGCGTGGGGGTAATATAACTATGTGTTGTCCCTGGACAGCGTGGGGGTAATATAACTATGTGTTGTCCCTGGACAGCATGGGGGTAATATAACTATGTGTTGTCCCTGGACAGCGTGGGGGTAATATAACTATGGACAGCGTGGGGGTAATATAACTATGGACAGCATGGGGGTAATATAACTATGTGTTGTCCCTGGACAGCGTGGGGGTAATATAACTATGTGTTGTCCCTGGACAGCGTGGGGGTAATATAACTATGTGTTGTCCCTGGACAGCGTGGGGGTAATATAACTATGGACAGCATGGGGGTAATATAACTATGGACAGCGTGGGGGTAATATAACTATGGACAGCATGGGGGTAATATAACTATGGACAGCGTGGGGGTAATATAACTATGGACAGCATGGGGGTAATATAACTATGGACAGCGTGGGGGTAATATAACTATGGACAGCATGGGGGTAATATAACTATGGACAGCGTGGGGGTAATATAACTATGGACAGCATGGGGGTAATATAACTATGGACAGCGTGGGGGTAATATAACTATGGACAGCGTGGGGGTAATATAACTATGTGTTGTCCCTGGACAGCGTGGGGGTAATATAACTATGTGTGCTGCCATCACTCAAAACGGGGTCCTCCATCACAATGCCACACTGGGTCCGTACTACACCGGCCATATGCTCACTTTTCTGGATGCAATTTACACAATGCTTGTCCCTGATCCAGATCAGGAGCCTGCCAGATTTGTGGTTTTATGGGACAATGTTAGTTTTCACCGCGCTGTTCTGGTCCAAAACTGGCTTGCCACCCATCCACAGTTTGTAGTTTTGTACCTACCCCCATATTCACCTTTTCTAAATCCCAAAGAGGAATTCTTCTCAGCCTGGCGCTGGAAAGTTTATGATCGACAACCCTGTGCCTGCATGCCGCTTCTCCAGGCAATGGAGGACACATGTGGGGACATAGAGGTTGCCTCTGTCCAAGGTTGGATACGCCATGCTAGGAGATACTTCCCTCCATGTGGGGACATAGAGGTTGCCTCTGTCCAAGGTTGGATACGCCATGCTAGGAGATACTTCCCTCCATGTGGGGACATAGAGGTTGCCTCTGTCCAAGGTTGGATACGCCATGCTAGGAGATACTTCCCTCCATGTGGGGACATAGAGGTTGCCTCTGTCCAAGGTTGGATACGCCATGCTAGGAGATACTTCCCTCCATGTGGGGACATAGAGGTTGCCTCTGTCCAAGGTTGGATACGCCATGCTAGGAGATACTTCCCTCCATGTGGGGACATAGACTTTGCCTCTGTCCAAGGTTGGATACGCCATGCTAGGAGATACTTCCCTCCATATGGGGACATAGAGGTTGCCTCTGTCCAAGGTTGGATACGCCATGCTAGGAGATACTTCCCTCCATGTGGGGACATAGAGGTTGCCTCTGTCCAAGGTTGGATACGCCATGCTAGGAGATACTTCCCTCAAGGTGGGGACATAAGAGGTTGTCTCTGTCCAGGGTTGGATACGCCATGCTAGGAGATACTTCCCTCCATGTGGGGACATAGAGGTTGCCTCTGTCCAAGGTTGGATACGCCATGCTAGGAGATACTTCCCTCCATGTGGGGACATAGAGGTGGCCTCTGTCCAAGATTGGATACACCATGCTAGGAGATACTTCCCTCCATGTGGGGAAATAGAGGTTGTCTCTGTCCAAGGTTGGATACACCATGCTAGGAGATACTTCCCTCCATGTGGGAACATAGAGGTTGTCTCTGTCCAAGGTTGGATACGCCATGCTAGGAGATACTTCCCTCCATGTGGGGACATAGAGGTTGTCTCTGTCCAAGGTTGGATACGCCATGCTAGGAGATACTTCCCTCCATGTGGGGACATAGAGGTTGTCTCTGTCCAAGGTTGGATAAGCCATGCTAGGAGATACTTCCCTCCATGTGGAGACATAGAGGTTGACTCTGTCCAAGGTTGGATACGACATGCCAGGAGATACTTCCCTCCATGTGGAGACATAGAGGTTGACTCTGTCCAAGGTTGGATACGCCATGCCAGGAGATACTTCCCTCCATGTGGGGACAAAGAGGTTGTCTCTGTCCAAGGTTGGATACGCCATGCTAGGAGATACTTCCCTCCATGTGGGGACATAGAGGTTGCCTCTGTCCAAGGTTGGATACGCCATGCTAGGAGATACTTCCCTCCATGTGGGGACATAGAGGTTGCCTCTGTCCAAGGTTGGATACGCCATGCTAGGAGATACTTCCCTCCATGTGGGGACATAGAGGTTGCCTCTGTCCAAGGTTGGATACGCCATGCTAGGAGATACTTCCCTCCATGTGGGGACATAGAGGTTGCCTCTGTCCAAGGTTGGATACGCCATGCTAGGAGATACTTCCCTCCATGTGGGGACATAGAGGTTGCCTCTGTCCAAGGTTGGATACGCCATGCTAGGAGATACTTCCCTCCATGTGGGGACATAGAGGTTGCCTCTGTCCAAGGTTGGATACGCCATGCTAGGAGATACTTCCCTCCATGTGGGGACATAGAGGTTGCCTCTGTCCAAGGTTGGATACGCCATGCTAGGAGATACTTCCCTCCATGTGGGGACATAGAGGTGGCCTCTGTCCAAGATTGGATACACCATGCTAGGAGATACTTCCCTCCATGTGTGGACATAGAGGTTGCCTCTGTCCAAGGTTGGATACGTCATGCTAGGAGATACTTCCCTCCATGTGGGGAAATAGAGGTTGTCTCTGTCCAAGGTTGGATACACCATGCTAGGAGATACTTCCCTCCATGTGGGAACATAGAGGTTGTCTCTGTCCAAGGTTGGATACGCCATGCTAGGAGATACTTCCCTCCATGTGGGGACATAGAGGTTGTCTCTGTCCAAGGTTGGATACGCCATGCTAGGAGATACTTCCCTCCATGTGGGGACATAGAGGTTGTCTCTGTCCAAGGTTGGATATGCCATGCTAGGAGATACTTCCCTCCATGTGGAGACATAGAGGTTGACTCTGTCCAAGGTTGGATACGCCATGCCAGGAGATACTTCCCTCCATGTGGGGACAAAGAGGTTGTCTCTGTCCAAGGTTGAATACGCCATGCTAGGAGATACTTCCCTCCATGTGGGGACATAGAGGTTGCCTCTGTCCAGGGTTGGATACGCCATGCTAGGAGATACTTCCCTCCATGTGGGGACATAGAGGTTGCCTCTGTCCAGGGTTGGATATGCCATGCTAGGAGATACTTCCCTCCATGTGGGGACATAGAGGTTGTCTCTGTCCAAGGTTGGATACACCATGCTAGGAGATACTTCCCTCCATGTGGGGACATAGAGGTTGCCTCTGTCCAAGGTTGGATACGCCATGCTAGGAGATACGTTTTCTCTTGCCAAACATCGACGGAAGTATCTGTGATGTGGACGGAGTATCGTGGCCAGACTCAGGCCGGAGAAGAGATGAAGCGTAGCTTAGCACTGGTGACTGACTCCCCTACCAATTCCTGGACTGCCCTCCCCCCTACCAATTCCTGGACACAATTGTGTTCTTTACTGTATTCTAAAGAATATACTTTTGGTTTACATATGTTTATGGTTTTGTTGTATAATACTGTATACAACAGTAATGTTTGGCCTAATAAATATTTTCTGTTTCTACATTGCATTGGTGTTTACAGTGTACTTGTTACCCCTCTCAGCAGATTACTTTCACTGTAGAACATTGTATTGAAATGTAGATATAAGCCTATGAAAGACCGAAGAGCTTTAGATTTAGAACAACAGTGTTTACATGGTATATCCAAAAATCTACAATTGTGAAAGCAGTGTTTATCATTTGATGCAAACGCTTCATTCTGATGTGTGTTTATGGCATTTTGAATGCAGTGTTACATTTTGAAGGAGATGTGAGGCATTTTGCATATTGTGTGTAGAGTTTTGGGAATTGTGTGTAGAGTTTTTTAAAAAGGAGACAGTTTTGAAAACGTGTGTAAGCAGTTGGAAAAAAATTGTAAATGTTTGTCTTCCCCTGTTTCTCTCAAATGTTCTCTCTCTCTCTCGCTCTCTCTCCAAACATTTTCAGGACAACAGTTTTCAATGTGCAATGTGCTTTTCTTTAAAAAACAAGTACATTTCTAAGTGACCCTAAACTTTTGATCAGTAGCGTAGCTAGATGTAGAAGGCCTGTTTTAGGCTAGCGAGCATTTTAGCCAGGCAGCCTTGGACAACAAACTAGAAGAGTGTACTGTATAACCGAGTCATAGATTGTTTCGTCAAAATGAAAGACGAGGATCGCATTGCGTGTCCCTACATGTAGGGTGAGTCAGCATGTTTTTTTCTACTCGCACGAATACACACACACACACACACACACACACACACACACACACACACACACACACACACACACACACACACATATACAAACGCACACACAGAAATCAGAACCATGGACAGCCACGTCATTTTTCGCTGAACATTAAATCGTTTTTGGTATCTTTTAGTTGTTATTGTAAACTAACCAGTTGATTTAATGATGTTGATATGTTGCAGGAATAGTGGAGGCGGCTCCTGTTTTCTTTGCGACTTGCGCTGACTCTCTGTGGATCTAAATCAATAGTTGGTTTACTAGTCTGATAATGTGGAAAACATTTACTTGCTTCACCATGCTGTAGTAAGTGACTGTCTGTTATATTCAAATAAAGAAGATAAAATAAATAAAGATACCTTGTAGACTTCACCGGTTTTGTGATGAAACAAATGTGTGGTTGAATTTCTTTCTGCCACTGTGTCTTCTTATTGTCTCGGCCTTGGGCCAATATATCAAGGCAGCAAGGCATATGAACTAACAGGTTATAGAGAAAACAACACAATTATCACAACACATACAGTAGGTTGTAATATGGCTCTGGTGGGGGGGGGGGGCTTCTTTGGGTGATTTTACCCACGAAACTGCTTCTCTCTCTCTCTCTCTCTCTCTCGGTCTTCAGTGATCCTATTTAGCTAGGCTAGCCTGCCTAAGTATGTTGCAGAGCTGTCTGAAAAAGTCATTTTACTAGTTCTTCAAAGTAGATAGGGCATAGTTTCACTAACTGTCTCTATCCCTCTCTATCATCTGTGTACAGTCCTCTCTCATGCGGCCTATGCAGTCTGTTTGTATCTAACCTAATGTAGCAGGCGTGAAAGTGGATCCGTCTCCGTCTGAGCCGGGAATAACAGGCGCAATGGATTATGGTCATAGTAGTTCATTACCACTTTCTGAACTAGGTTGAATATTTGCTTGGTGAAAACAACAACTCCCTTCAGCCCACATAGTTTTGACTTAATTTCGCTGATGAGAAATTACGTGTTGGGCTCACAGAAAAACAAACTAATTGGAATTCAAGTAATTGAACCACATTTGGTCAATTAGTTGTTTAAACCCCCCCCACCCCTCCAAAAAACAGTTTCACCTTATAAGTTGCCTTCTCCTCCTCTGCAGATCCCAAAAGACAAAAACTATATTGAGACGTTCTATAATTAACACTACTCACATTAAGAGCCATTACAAATTGATGAGACATGTTTTTTTTGTGCCTAAACCACTATGCTCGGCAGAGTGTGTGTGTGTGTGTGTGTGTGTGCGTGTGCGTGCGTGCGTGTGCGTGCGTGCGTGTGTGTGTGCGTGCGTGCGCGTGTGTGTGCGTGTGTGCGTGCGTGCGTGCGCGCGTGTGTGTGTGTGTGTGTGCGTGCGTGCGCGCGTGTGTGTGTGTGTGCGTGCGCGTGTGTGTGTGTGTGTGCTCTCCCAGTAGGTCTGATCTGGTATTGTTTCATTAGGTGATGATTAGAGGATTACTGCAAGGAGAAGCAGGCACTTAACCTGGATCATATCTTTATGTTATGCATTTATTTAACCTTTAATTAACCAGGCAAGTCAGTTATAAACAAGTTGTTATTTACAATGACGTCCTACCAGGACTATGAATAGGTAACAGCTACTAAAGGACTTAACACTTAATACCAGGCAGCGACGTCACTGCTACAGTGTGCAGCAAGACTGTCTTAGACACCCAGTGTAGGAATATCATGAATATCATGAACCACGTGGACTGACATAAGATTCAATCGCTCTTCCGTCTTCCCAATCCGCTCACAATGCACATATCTGTTCTCCCTACACTTCCTCTGGATCAGAGGCCGAACCCGAACCCTGTAACAAGCTTCTATTTGGAGCCAAATCCTAATAGGAGATTTGTGTGTGCAGCGCAAACACTCATTGACATTTGTGCATGATTTAAATTTGGTTGAATGCATACATTTCTCAGGTTAGGATTCAGCCCTTAAAATAGGAGTGAAGAGTTAAGAGTTAGGATTCAGCCCTTAATGAGAAGGTAGAGAGAAGGTGAAGAACTGGGATAGAGGCCCCGTATGCTCCTAACCAGGAACCTCTAACTGAGTCCTGGGTGCAAAAGCTCCCTGTAGCCCCTATAAGCCCCGGAGATCTCCTAGAGCCTCTGGTACTGTTACACAATTACCTGTAACGACTGACACTACAGATTTACAGTTCATCAGGACCGTGTGTGTGTTTTTGATTGTGTGTGTGTGCAGAATTGCACTTCAAGGCATTAAGGCAATGGAAATGACAGCATAAATATGTACTGCGTTTCGACCAAGAGTCATGCCGGCAGAGTGTGTCATAATGTCCGCAGAGTGTGTCATTATGCCGGCAGAGTGTGTCATAATGACCGCAGAGTGTGTCATAATGTCCGCAGAGTTTGTCATAATGCCGGCAGAGTGTGTCATAATGCCCGCAGAGTGTGTCATAATGTCCGCAGAGTGTGTCATAATGTCCGCAGAGTTTGTCATAATGCCGGCAGAGTGTGTCATAATGCCCGCAGAGTGTGCCATAATGCCCGCAGAGTGTGTCATAATGCCGGCAATAAGGCAATGGAAATCACAGCATAAATATGTACTGCGTTTCTACCAAGAGTCATGCCGGCAGAGTGTGTCATAATGCCCGCAGAGTGTGTCATAATGCCCACAGAGTGTGTCATAATGCCCGCAGAGTGTGTCATAATGTCCGCAGAGTGTGTCATAATGTCCGCAGAGTTTGTCATAATGCCGGCAGAGTTTGTCATAATGCCCGCAGAGTGTGTCATAATGCCCGCAGAGTGTGTCATAATGTCCGCAGAGTGTGTCATAATGTCCGCAGAGTTTGTCATAATGCCGGCAGAGTGTGTCATAATGCCCGCAGAGTGTGTCATAATGTCCGCAGAGTGTGTCATAATGCCCGCAGAGTGTGTCATAATGACCGCAGAGTGTGTCATAATGCCCGCAGAGTTTGTCATAATGCCTGCAGAGTGTGTCATAATGCCTGCAGAGTGTGTCATAATGCCTGCAGAGTGTGTCATAATGCCGGCAGAGTGTGTCATAATGCCCGCAGAGTGTGTCATAATGACCGCAGAGTGTGTCATAATGACCGCAGAGTGTGTCATAATGACCGCAGAGTGTGTCATAATGCCGGCAGAGTGTGTCATAATGCCCGCAGAGTGTGTCATAATGACCGCAGAGTGTGTCATAATGACCGCAGAGTGTGTCATAATGACCGCAGAGTGTGTCATAATGTCCGCAGAGTTTGTCATAATGCCGGCAGAGTTTGTCATAATGACCGCAGAGTGTGTCATAATGACCGCAGAGTGTGTCATAATGACCGCAGAGTGTGTCATAATGCCCGCAGAGTGTGTCATAATGCCCGCAGAGTTTGTCATAATGCCGGCAGAGTGTGTCATAATGACCGCAGAGTGTGTCATAATGACCGCAGAGTGTGTCATAATGACCGCAGAGTGTGTCATAATGACCGCAGAGTGTGTCATAATGTCCGCAGAGTTTGTCATAATGTCCGCAGAGTTTGTCATAATGCCCGCAGAGTGTGTCATAATGACCGCAGAGTTTGTCATAATGACCGCAGAGTGTGTCATCATGCCCGCAGAGTGTGTCATAATGTCCGCAGAGTTTGTCATAATGCCGGCAGAGTGTGTCATAATGCCGGCAGAGTGTGTCATAATGACCGCAGAGTTTGTCATAATGCCGGCAGAGTGTGTCATAATGACCGCAGAGTTTGTCATAATGACCGCAGAGTGTGTCATAATGTCCGCAGAGTTTGTCATAATGCCGGCAGAGTGTGTCATAATGCCCGCAGAGTGTGTCATAATGTCCGCAGAGTGTGTCATAATGTCCGCAGAGTTTGTCATAATGCCGGCAGAGTGTGTCATAATGCCCGCAGAGTGTGCCATAATGCCCGCAGAGTGTGTCATAATGCCGGCAATAAGGCAATGGAAATCACAGCATAAATATGTACTGCGTTTCTACCAAGAGTCATGCCGGCAGAGTGTGTCATAATGCCCGCAGAGTGTGTCATAATGCCCACAGAGTGTGTCATAATGCCCGCAGAGTGTGTCATAATGTCCGCAGAGTGTGTCATAATGTCCGCAGAGTTTGTCATAATGCCGGCAGAGTTTGTCATAATGCCCGCAGAGTGTGTCATAATGCCCGCAGAGTGTGTCATAATGTCCGCAGAGTGTGTCATAATGTCCGCAGAGTTTGTCATAATGCCGGCAGAGTGTGTCATAATGCCCGCAGAGTGTGTCATAATGTCCGCAGAGTGTGTCATAATGCCCGCAGAGTGTGTCATAATGACCGCAGAGTGTGTCATAATGCCCGCAGAGTTTGTCATAATGCCTGCAGTGTGTGTCATAATGCCTGCAGAGTGTGTCATAATGCCTGCAGAGTGTGTCATAATGCCGGAGGAGTGTGTCATAATGCCCGCAGTGTGTCATAATGACCGCAGAGTGTGTCATAATGACCGCAGAGTGTGTCATAATGACCGCAGAGTGTGTCATAATGACCGCAGAGTGTGTCATAATGTCCGCAGAGTTTGTCATAATGCCGGCAGAGTTTGTCATAATGACCGCAGAGTGTGTCATAATGACCGCAGAGTGTGTCATAATGACCGCAGAGTGTGTCATAATGCCGCAGAGTGTGTCATAATGAGTTTGTCATAATGCCTGCAGAGTGTGTCATAATGACCGCAGAGTGTGTCATAATGCGCAGAGTGTGTCATAATGACCGCAGAGTGTGTCATAATGACCGCAGAGTGTGTCATAATGTCCGCAGAGTTTGTCATAATGTCCGCAGAGTTTGTCATAATGCCCGCAGAGTGTGTCATAATGACCGCAGAGTTTGTCATAATGACCGCAGAGTGTGTCATCATGCCCGCAGAGTGTGTCATAATGTCCGCAGAGTTTGTCATAATGCCGGCAGAGTGTGTCATAATGCCGGCAGAGTGTGTCATAATGACCGCAGAGTTTGTCATAATGCCGGCAGAGTGTGTCATAATGACCGCAGAGTTTGTCATAATGACCGCAGAGTGTGTCATAATGTCCAGAGTTTGTCATAATGCCGGCAGAGTGTGTCATAATGCCCGCAGAGTGTGTCATAATGTCCGCAGAGTGTGTCATAATGTCCGCAGAGTTTGTCATAATGCCGGCAGAGTGTGTCATAATGCCCGCAGAGTGTGCCATAATGCCCGCAGAGTGTGTCATAATGCCGGCAATAAGGCAATGAAATGCATAAATATAACTGCGTTTCTACCAAGAGTCATGCCGGCAGAGTGTGTCATAATGCCCGCAGAGTGTGTCATAATGCCCACAGAGTGTGTCATAATGCCCGCAGAGTGTGTCATAATGTCCGCAGAGTGTGTCATAATGTCCGCAGAGTTTGTCATAATGCCGGCAGAGTTTGTCATAATGCCCGCAGAGTGTGTCATAATGCCCGCAGAGTGTGTCATAATGTCCGCAGAGTGTGTCATAATGTCCGCAGAGTTTGTCATAATGCCGGCAGAGTGTGTCATAATGCCCGCAGAGTGTGTCATAATGTCCGCAGAGTGTGTCATAATGCCCGCAGAGTGTGTCATAATGACCGCAGAGTGTGTCATAATGCCCGCAGAGTTTGTCATAATGCCTGCAGAGTGTGTCATAATGCCTGCAGTGTGTCATAATGCCTGCAGAGTGTGTCATAATGCCGGCAGAGTGTGTCATAATGCCCGCAGAGTGTGTCATAATGACCGCAGAGTGTGTCATAATGACCGCAGAGTGTGTCATAATGACCGCAGAGTGTGTCATAATGCCGGCAGAGTGTGTCATAATGCCCGCAGAGTGTGTCATAATGCCCGCAGAGTGTGTCATAATGACCGCAGAGTGTGTCATAATGCCCGCAGAGTTTGTCATAATGCCTGCAGAGTGTGTCATAATGCCTGCAGAGTGTGTCATAATGCCTGCAGAGTGTGTCATAATGCCGGCAGAGTGTGTCATAATGCCCGCAGAGTGTGTCATAATGACCGCAGAGTGTGTCATAATGACCGCAGAGTGTGTCATAATGACCGCAGAGTGTGTCATAATGCCGGCAGAGTGTGTCATAATGCCCGCAGAGTGTGTCATAATGACCGCAGAGTGTGTCATAATGACCGCAGAGTGTGTCATAATGACCGCAGAGTGTGTCATAATGCCCGCAGAGTTTGTCATAATGCCGGCAGAGTGTGTCATAATGACCGCAGAGTGTGTCATAATGACCGCAGAGTGTGTCATAATGTCCACAGAGTTTGTCATAATGCCGGCAGAGTGTGTCATAATGCCGGCAGAGTGTGTCATAATGACCGCAGAGTTTGTCATAATGCCGGCAGAGTGTGTCATAATGACCGCAGAGTGTGTCATAATGCCGGCAGAGTTTGTCATAATGCCTGCAGAGTGTGTCATAATGCCTGCAGAGTGTGTCATAATGCCTGCAGAGTGTGTCATAATGCCGGCAGAGTGTGTCATAATGCCCGCAGAGTGTGTCATAATGACCGCAGAGTGTGTCATAATGACCGCAGAGTGTGTCATAATGACCGCAGAGTGTGTCATAATGCCGGCAGAGTGTGTCATAATGCCCGCAGAGTGTGTCATAATGACCGCAGAGTGTGTCATAATGACCGCAGAGTGTGTCATAATGACCGCAGAGTGTGTCATAATGCCCGCAGAGTTTGTCATAATGCCGGCAGAGTGTGTCATAATGACCGCAGAGTGTGTCATAATGACCGCAGAGTGTGTCATAATGTCCACAGAGTTTGTCATAATGCCGGCAGAGTGTGTCATAATGCCGGCAGAGTGTGTCATAATGACCGCAGAGTTTGTCATAATGCCGGCAGAGTGTGTCATAATGACCGCAGAGTGTGTCATAATGCCGGCAGAGTTTGTCATAATGCCGGCAGAGTGTGTCATAATGCCGGCAGAGTGTGTCATAATGCCCGCAGGATGTGTCATAATGCCGGCAGAGTGTGTCATAATGACCGCAGAGTGTGTCATAATGCCCGCAGAGTTTGTCATAATGACCGCACAGTGTGTCATAATGACCGCAGAGTGTGTCATAATGACCGCAGAGTGTGTCATAATGCCGGCAGAGTGTGTCATAATGACCGCAGAGTGTGTCATAATGCCCGCAGAGTGTGTCATAATGCCGGCAGAGTGTGTCATAATGACCGCAGAGTGTGTCATAATGCCCGCAGAGTGTGTCATAATGCCCGCAGAGTGTGTCATAATGCCTGCAGAGTGTGTCATAATGACCACAGAGTGTGTCATAATGCCCGCAGAGTTTGTCATAATGACCGCAGAGTGTGTCATAATGACCGC
>NC_088409.1:90981908-91001908 GCF_034236695.1 Oncorhynchus nerka
CCCTCTCTCCCCTCCTCCCTCCCCTCCCTCTCCCTCTCCCTCTCCCTCCCTCTCTCCCTCTCCCTCTCTCCTCTCCCTCTCCCTCTCCCTCTCCCTCTCTCCCTCTCCCTCTCTCCTCTCCCTCTCCTCTCCCTCCCTCCCTCTCCCTCTCCCTCTCCCCTCTCCCTCTCCCTCTCCCTCTCCTCCCTCTCCCTCTCCCTCCCTCTCCCTCTCCCTCTCCCTCTCTCCCTCTCCCTCGCAAAAATATTTAGAGTGCTTGTAGTAATTGACATAATTTGAGTCAATTGGAAGTGTACCTGTGGATGTATTTCAAGGCCTAACTTCAAACTCAGTGCCTCTTTGCTTGACATCATAGAAAAATTAAAAGAAATCAGCCAAGAACTCAGAATAAAATTGCAGACCCCCACAAGTCTGGTTCATCCTTGGGAGCACTTTCCAAACGCCTGAAGATACCACGTTCATCTGTACAAACAATAGTTTGCAAGTATAAACACCATTGGACCACGCAGCCGTCATAATGCTCAGGAAGGAGACGCGTTCTGTCTCCAAGAGATGAACGTACTTTGTTGAGAAAAGTGCTAATCAATCCCAGAACATCAGCGAAGGACATTGTGAAGATGCTTTAGGAAATGTATTTATATCCACAGTAAAACGAGTCCTATATGTCGACATAACCTGAAAGTCCGCTCAGCAAGGAAGAAGCCACTGCTCCAAACCAGTCACAGTTTGCAACTGCACATGGGGAAAAACATTATACTTTGTGGAGAAATGTCCTCTGGTCTGATGAAAAAAATATATAACTGTTTTGACATAATGACCATTGTTATGTTTGGAGGAAAAGGGGAAGGCTTGCAAGGGGTGGGGGTGGCAGCATCATGTTGTGGGGGGGCAGCATTATGTTGGCAGCATCATGTTGTGGGGGTGGCAGCATCATGTTGTGGGGGTGGCAGCATCATGTTGTGGGGGTGGCAGCATCATGTTGTGGGGGTGGCAGCATCATGTTGTGGGGGTGGCAGCATCATGTTGTGGGGGTGGCAGCATCATGTTGTGGGGGTGGCAGCATCATGTTGTGGGGTGGCAGCATCATGTTGTGGGGTGGCAGCATCATGTTGTGGGGGTGGCAGCATCATGTTGTGGGGGTGGCAGCATCATGTTGTGGGGTGGCAGCATCATGTTGTGGGGGTGGCAGCATCATGTTGTGAGGGTGGCAGCATCATGTTGTGGGGGTGGCAGCATCATGTTGTGGGGGTGCTTTGATGCAGGAGGGCCTGGTGCACTTCACAATCTACAAGGCATCATGAGGAAGGAACGTTGTGTGTTTTTATTGAAGCAACATCTCAAGACATCAGTCTTAAAGCTTGGTCGTAAATGGGTCTTCCAAATGGACAATGTCTCCAAGAATACTCCCAAAGTTGTGGCAAAATGTCTTAAGGACAACAAAGTCAAGGTATCGGAGTGGCCATCACAAAGCCCTGACCTCAATCCCATAGAAAAACTGTGGATGGAACTGAAAAGGCGTGTGCAAGCGAGGAGGCCTACAAATCTGACTCAGTTACACCAGCTCTGTCAGGAGACTGGGCCAAAATTCACCCAACTTATTGTGGTAAGCTTGTGGAAGGCTACCCGTAACGTTTGACCCATGTAAAACAATTTCAAGGCAATGCTACCAAATACTAATTGAGTGTATGTAAACTTCTGACCCACTGGGAATGTGATGAAAGAAATATAAGCTGAAATAAATCATTCTCTCTACTATCATTCTGACATTTCACATTCTTAAAATAAATTGGAGATCCTAACTGACCTAAGACAGGGAATTATTATTACTAGGATTAAATGTCAGCAATTGTGAAAAACTTAGTTTTAAGTGTATGTAATCTTCTGACTTCAGCTCTATGTCTGTGTTTTGTGTCAGTATGCGTGTTTGTGTGTGTGTTGTGTGTATACGTAGGTAGTGTGTGTGTGTGAATTAGTCGTGCGCAGGTCAGCTGTTTGTTCATATCCCATCCGCAACCACCCGACTATATGTATGTGATAGAGTGAATATCTGAGACCCTCACCCGACCCCAACCCGCTAATATAGAACATGTGCTGTAGGCTACAGTTAGTAGGCTACAATTTTTTTGACAGGGGGTACAGGATTTTTTTGCCTCATTTAAATTGGGTACTGCTTATAATTTTGGACATTTTATTAGGCTATTTGTTAGTGAATTATAATCAGATGCATCTAGCTTCTCTTCTGTCATTACACGTTGCCCTAGAAGACTAAATTTCTCACCAGAATAATGTCATAGATCGATAGAATGAATGCTTCAATCCAATTGACATCTGTAAAGTTCTGTCATCTTTTGCAGAGCAAATATGTTTAGGGACCGGAGAGAAAATACAATGAAGACGTTTAGGGACCGGGGAGAAAATACAATGAAGATGTTTAGGGACCGGGGAGAAAATACAATGAAGACGTTTAGGGACCGGGGAGAAAATACAATGAAGACGTTTAGAGACCGGAGAGAAAATACAATGAAGACGTTTAGGGACCGGGGAGAAAATACAATGAAGACGTTTAGGGACCGGGGAGAAAATACAATGAAGACGTTTAGGGACCGGGGAGAAAATACAATGAAGACGTTTAGGGACCGGGGAGAAAATACAATGAAGACGTTTAGGGACCGGGGAGAAAATACAATGAAGATGTTTAGGGACCGGGGAGAAAATACAATGAAGACGTTTAGGGACCGGGGAGAAAATACAATGAAGACGTTTAGGGACCGGGGAGAAAATACAATGAAGACGTTTAGGGACCGGAGAGAAAATACAATGAAGACGTTTAGGGACTGGGGAGAAAATACAATGAAGACATTTAGGGACTGGAGAGAAAATACAATGAAGACGTTTAGGGACCGGGGAGAAAATACAACGAATACGTTTAGGGACCGGGGAGAAAATACAATGAAGACGTTTAGGGACCGGGGAGAAAATACAATAACAAATATATAAAACACGGGAAAGATTTTCTGTGAAAATACAAATGAATCGTTTAGGGACCGGGAGAAAAAAAGATAGCGTGAAAGGGACCCAACATGGGAGAAATTTCAGTTGCTTTGATGTTTAGGGATGTGGGAGAAAATAAATGAAGACGTTTGACCGGGAGAAATACAATATGAAGTTTTTAATGATGTTTTTATAATGAAGAAAGCATCTCTACAGATTGTATCTAACTGAACATTGCATTCAAGATGCAGAAGTAAATCATTCCTATTTCTCCGCTCCTGTTCCCAAGACCAGATTAACATTTTACTGCAGGAAAATGCTGAAGACATTCTGCAGGAGTTACAATGAAGACGTTTAGGGACCGGAGAGAAAATACAATGAACAGTCAGGTCCAGAAATTTCAATGAAGACCATTTCAGTCATCTGAGAAAATACAATGAAGACGTTTAGGGACAGGGAGAAAATACAATGAAGACGTTCTACTTTTTTTGAAAACATTCTGGGGCCAGGACCGAAAATACAGCGCCCGTTTAGGGACCGGGAGAAAATAGTAATGAATTTGCTTAGGGTCTGTGTGGAAAATACAATGAAAGACGTTTAGGGACCGGGGAGAAAATCAATGAAGACGTTTAGGGACCAGGAGAAAATACAATGAAGACATTTAGGGACGGAGAGAAAATACAATGAAGACGTTGAACGGGAGAAAATACAATGAAGACGTTTAGGGACCGGGAGAAAATACAATGAAGCTACTTAGGGACCGGAGAGAAAATACAATGAAGACAATTAATTGTTGAGGAGAAAGTACAATGAACAGCTTAGGGACCGGGAGAAAATACAATGAAGTCGTTTAGGGACTGGGGAGTTTTACAATGGTCAAATATATAAAACAGGAAAGATTTTCTGTGCAAAATGTCCAAATGATATCAGTTTGAGTTTGTAGAAAAATTTTTCCAGACAGACAGCCAAATGATCTGATAAGATTTCAGTTCCTTTGATGAATTTTTTTATGTGTTTGAAATACCTATCAGTTTTTACAAATGTTTTATAATGAAGAAAGCATCTCTACAGATTTATCTAACTGAGCTTTTTGCATTTAAAAAGATGCAGAAGTTTAAATCATTCCTATTTCTCCGCTTGTTCCACATTAACATATCTGCAGGCTTCATTCTGGACCGATTTAATCGAATTAAGACCCAAATAGTGTTTATGGGACATCTAGGAGTGCCAACAAAGAAGATGGTGAAAGGTAATGAATGTTTTCTATTTTATTGGCCGTTGTTTGTGTAACAAGAAATGCTAATTATTTTGTTAAGTGTCCCCTGTGGATCATTGGAGTATTGCATCATCAGAGAACAGCTAAACATTCTTTAACGTGCAAAGCATTTTAAAAATCTGAAACAGTTGCCTGGATTCACAAAAAGTCCTGTCGTAGTGTAGACACAAAACAGTACCCTGTCATGTGTATTTTAATTAAGTCCTTTGAGTTTTAACTAAAACAGTCATGTTAGGAGCATTTGACACAAAACAGTCTCTGTCTGGTGGACACAAACAGTCCTGTCTGGTGTAGACACAAAACAGTCCTGTCTGGTGTAGAACAAAAGAGGATGACTGGTGTAGACACAAAACAGTCCTGTCGTTAGATCACAAAATTTATTATCATGAGAACACTAAACAAAATAACAAAGGAGCAAGAACGAAACAGTCCTGTCTGGTGTAGACACAAAACAGTCCTGTCTGGTGTAGACACAAAACAGTCCTGTCTGGTGTAGACACAAAACAGTCCTGTCTGGTGTAGACACAAAACAGTCCTGTCTGGTGTAGACACAAAACAGTCCTGTCTGGTGTAGACACAAAACAGTCCTGTCTGGTGTAGACACAAAACAGTCCTGTCTGGTGTAGACACAAAACAGTCCTGTCTGGTGTAGACACAAAACAGTCCTGTCTGGTGTAGACAGAAAACAGTCCTGTCTGGTGTAGACACAAAACAGTCCTGTCTGGTGTAGACACAAAACAGTCCTGTCTGGTGTCTACACAAAACAGTCCTGTCTGGTGTAGACACAAAACAGTCCTGTCTGGTATAGACACAAAACAGTCCTGTCTGGTGTAGACACACAAAACAGTCCTGTCTGGTGTAGACACAAAACAGTCCTGTCTGGTGTAGACACAAAACAGTCCTGTCTGGTGTAGACACAAAACAGTCCTGTCTGGAACCAGACACAAAACAGTCCTGTCTGGTATAGACACAAAACAGTCCTGTCTGGTGTAGACAGAAAACAGTCCTGTCTGGTGTAGACACAAAACAGACCATACTAAAAACAAAGACATAAAAAAGACAACCCACCCAACTCACGCCCTGACCATACTAAAACAAAGACATAATAAAAGACAACCCACAAAACTCACGCCTGACCATACAAAAAACAAAGACATAATAAAAGACAACACAAAACACGTCCTGACCATACTAAAACAAAGACATAATAAAAGACAAACAACTCACGCCCTGACATACTAAAACAAAGACATAATAAAAGACAACCCACCCAACTCACGCCCTGACCATACTAAAACAAAGACATAATAAAAGACAGCCCACCCAACTCACGCCCTGATTAAAAGACAGCCCAGAACCAAACCATACTAAAACAAAGACATAATAAAAGACAACCCACCCAACTCACGCCTGACCATACTAAAACAAAGACAAATAAAAGACAACCCACCCAACTCACGCCCTGACCATACTAAAACAAAGACATAATAAAAGACAGCCCACCCAACTCACGCCCTGACCATACTAAAACAAAGACATAATAAAAGACAGCCCACCCAACTCACGCCCTGACCATACTAAAACAAAGACATAATAAAAGACAGCCCACCCAACTCACGCCCTGACCATACTAAAACAAAGACATAATAAAAGACAGCCCACCCAACTCACGCCTGACCATACTAAAACAAAGACATAATAAAAGACAGCCCACCCAACTCACGCCCTGACCATACTAAAACAAAGACATAATAAAAGACAACCCACCCAACTCACGCCCTGACCATACTAAAACAAAGACATAATAAAAGACAACCCACCCAACTCACGCCCTGACCATACTAAAACAAAGACATAATAAAAGACAACCCACCCAACTCACGCCCTGACCATACTAAAACAAAGACATAATAAAAGACAACCCACCCAACTCACGCCCTGACCATACTAAAACAAAGACATCACAAAAGGTCAGAACGTGACAACAGGCCTATTTGAAGTCCTGTGGTGTGACTGTTGAATTTGTACAGAGCCTCACAATCATCACATCACTACACTGCTATCATCCTCTTCTACCACTTCACCTAATCTTTCCCAAACATTAGATTTCTGGTCCTCCCTTCTCTTTATCAATTCTCCATTTCACATCTTTTTTTCTTTTTGAATTAAACTTGACAATGTCCTTTTTGCCTCCGTGACGTTGACTTCTCCTGCCTGTTCCCAAAATCATTATTTGCCGATTGGCTGTGTCGGCTATTTGCCACGCATACAGTTAACCCCTCAAGGTTAGGTTTAGTACTAATACCAGACAGACTAAAATAATGAAAGAAAAGTATCCTATAGATATAAATTACACAGGAATGATGCATTTATGGATTTTTAAGGTATTGTTTTCTCTTTATTCAACCACCAATATTTAATGACCCTAAATCCCATCTGTATCCGAGGGCTCATACCAAAAATGTTCAGCCTCCTGAGGGGGAAGAGGTGCTGTCGTGCCCTCTTCACGACTCTGCGGGGGTGTGTGGACCATGTTAAGTCCTTAGTGACACGGACGCCAAGGAACTAGAAGCTCTCAACTCGTAGTTAGACGTCATCCAACACTTTCTCACAAAAACATCCTTACCAGTCGTCCATGTTCTGATAATCAAATGAACCAGTGTTAATGTGATTGCACAAAAACATCCTTACCAGTCGTCCATGTTCTGATAATCAAATGAACCAGTGTTAATGTGATTGCACAAAAACATCCTTACCAGTCGTCCATGTTCTGATAATCAAATGAACCAGTGTTAATGTGACTACACAAAAACATCCTTACCAGTCGTCCATGTTCTGATAATCAAATGAACCAGTGGTAATGTGACTGCACAAAAAGCTCACAGTATAAAGCACTGAGTTCTATTGCTGTGACTTGTGATGTAGGTTTCAAATCCACTGCAGGATGTTTTCTTTCTCCATTTTTGAAAATGTAGAATGAAATGTATTGTTTTCGTGTGTTGAGAAGGGAAGTGCAGTCAACACCTTGAATATGAAGATTGAAGAATGGTTGATGATGTTATGGACTGATGTTAGGGACTTGAGATATCATCACATGGTAAGTATAGCAGAGCCCCATTCAAATCCCATCTATCATTATTGTCAATAGACTGTCGCCCGGAGCTGTCAAACAGCACAGAGGGTGTGGTTCCTTAAAGCCGTTTGTGATATTACAACAACAACACCGTTTCTCCTGCTGACATCACCGCACATGAGACTGAACAACACAATGTTAACTGTCATTTTAGACTGAGCTGAGCGACGCTCCTCAATATCACCAATTAAAGCATTGGTGGGGGCTGCTGTCACCCCCCCACTGCTGATTCCATCTTTAAGCTCCAATCAATTACATTTACTGACCAAATATCACCAGTTTCATATTCATATTGATGACTAATCAATCTAACTTTGTGTGTGTGTGTGTTCACGCCAGCTCAAGGAAAGACAGAACTGTTTCATATTCATTCAGACATCCTATACGTTCCCTTGGCAACATTGAGGGTTCATATTCACTGGCTGTCTGGGTTGGCCCAGGATAACTGTGTCATATCCTCACGGCCGTTAAATAAAATATATTTTTCCCTCTCTTGCCTCTCTGCCCTTTGGATTAAAATGTAAAGTAGTCACAGGCTAAAAGCCGTAGCCTTTCTGTCAGCTTTAAGATGCTGTCACTGGAGCTTCAACATGCACTTTGGGCAGCGAGTCTCAGAGTCTAGAAGGTTCCATGAGAGATGAAAATATAGTAGAAGAAGAAAGAGAGAAAGAGAAGGAGGATGAGAGAGGGAGAGCAGACAGGTCATGTTGCAGCTACAATGGGCCGATTCTTCTGAAAAAGTTGGCTTCCCTCCATCTCTCTGCCCTCTCTCCTCCATCACTCTGCCATCTCTCCTCTATCACTCTGCCATCTCTCCTCCATCACTCTGCCATCTCTCCTCTATCACTCTGCCATCTCTCCTCCATCACTCTGCCATCTCTCCTCTATCACTCTGCCATCTCTCCTCCATCACTCTGCCATCTCTCCTCTATCACTCTGCCATCTCTCCTCCATCACTCTGCCATCTCTCCTCTATCACTCTGCCATCTCTCCTCCATCACTCTGCCCTCTCTCCTCTATCACTCTGCCATCTCTCCTCCATCACTCGGTACACTCTCCTCCATCACTCTGCCCTCTCTCCTCCATCTCTCTGCCCTCTCTCCTCCATCACTCTGCTCTCTATCCTCCAACTCTCTGCCCTCTCTCCTCCATCACTCTGCCCTCTCTCCTCCAGCACTCGGTACACTCTCCTCCATCACTCTGCCATCTCTCCTCCATCACTGCCCTCTCTCCTCCATCTCTCTGCCCTCTCTCCTCCATCACTCTGCCTTCTCTCCTCCATCACTCTGCCCTCTCTCCTCCATCACTCTGCCCTCTCTCCTCCATCACTCTGCCCTCTCTCCTCCATCACTGCCCTCTCTCCTCCATCACTCTGCCCTCTCTCCTCCATCACTCTGCCCTCTCTCCTTCATCACTCTGCCCTCTCTCCTCCATCACTCTTCCCTCTCTCCTCCGTCACTCTGCCCTCTCTCCTCCATCTCTCTGCCCTCTCCTCCATCACTCTGCCCTCTCTCCTCCATCACTCTGCCCTCTCTCCTCCATCTCTCTGCCCTCTCCTCCATCTCTCTGCCACCTCTCCTCTGTCTCTCTGCCCTCTCTCCTCCATCTCTCTGCCCTCTCCTCCTCCACTCCGCCCTCTCTCCTCCATCACTCTGCCCTCTCTCCTCCATCACTCTGCCCTCTCTACTCCATCACTCTGCCCTCTCTCCTCCATCTATCTGCCTTCTCTCCTCCATCTCTCTGCCTTCCCTCCTCCATCTCTCTGCCTTCCCTCCTCCATCCCTCTGCCCTCTCTCCTCCATCACTCTGCCCTCTCTCCTCCATCACTCTGCCCTCTCTCCTCTATTTATCTGCCCTCTCTCCTCCATCACTCTGCCCTCTCTCCTCTATTTCTATGCCCTCTCTCCTCCATCACTCTGCCCTCTCTCCTCTATCTCTCTGCCCTCTCTACCCCATCTCTCTGCTTTTCCTGTTTGCTGTATCTGTGTGGAGATAAATCGCAACCACCAGAACTTCCTCAAGGGCTGGCAGGAGAGAGGGGTTAGAAACATGAAAGCCTCACGCTCAAATATTAGCTATCTGCTAAGTATACAAGATAAAAGAACACAGTTTCACAGTCTCAGACACACACACACACACACACACACACACACACACACACACACACACACACACACACACACACACACACACACACACACACACACACACACATACACACACACACACAAACACACACACACACACACACACACCACAAACACAAACAGGCACACTGAAAACAACAAAGTTGCATATTTACTTGTTGCTTCAGATACTTTTGGTTCTGTGGGAGTGGTGTCTCCTTGTTGGTGAGAAAGAGGGAGATGGAAAGAGTAGGAAGGGATGAGAGAGAGAGCAGAGAGCTCTTTTGGTTATCTCAACCCTCCTTATGCCCCCGCCACAAAGAGAGGAACAGGGAGATAAAGACATCCAATATTGCCTCTGCACCCTTTTTGGGAGCATGTTTTAACACGAGACCTGGATAATACATCCTCCCAAAACCCATTTACAAAGACCAAGATAAATCTACAGACCTTTATACAGCAGCCGTACTACAGACAGAGGAGGATGGGGAGAGAAAGGAGAGGAGGAGGTAGAGGAGGAGGAGGAACATGAAGGAGTGGGTTTTGTGAGAATGGGTGGATAGAGGGAGGTAAGGAGGAAAGGAGGAAAGGACAAGGGAGGGAAATGTATAAATAGAATAAGGGAGTAAGAGAGGGATGAGGCAAAAGAGAGGGATGAGGGAAAAAGAGAGGGACGAGGGAGAAAGAGAGGGATGAGGGAGTAAGAGAGGAATGAGGGAGAATGAGGGATGAGGGAGAAAGAGAGAGATGAGGGTGAAAGAGAGAGATGAGGGAGAAAGAGAGAGATGAGGGTGAAAGAGAGAGATGAGGGAGAAAGAGAGGGATGAGGGAGAAAGAGAGGGATGAGGGAGAAAGAGAGAGATGAGGGAGAAAGAGAGGGACGAGGGAGAAAGAGAGAGATGAGGGAGAAAGAGAGGGATGAGGGAGAAATAGAGGGATGAGGGAGAAAGAGAGGGATGAGGGAGAAAGTGAGAGATGAGAGAGAGAAAGAGAGGGATGAGGGAGAAAGAGAGAGATGAGGGAGAAAGAGAGGGATGAGGGAGAAATAGAGGGATGAGGGAGAAAGAGAGGGATGAGGGAGAAATAGAGGGATGAGGGAGAAAGAGAGAGATGAGGGAGAAAGAGAGGGATGAGGGAGAAAGAGAGAGATGAGGGAGAAAGTGAGGGATGAGGGAGAAAGAGAGAGATGAGGGAGAAAGAGAGAGATGAGGGTGAAAGAGAGAGATGAGGGTGAAAGAGAGGGATGAGGGAGAAAGAGAGGGATGAGGGAGAAAGAGAGAGATGAGGGTGAAAGAGAGAGATGAGGGAGAAAGAGAGGGATGAGGGAGAAAGAGAGAGATGAGGGTGAAAGAGAGGGATGAGGGAGAGAGAGAGGGATGAGGGAGAAAGAGAGGGATGAGGGAGAAAGAGAGGGATGAGGGAGAAAGAGAGAGATGAGGGAGAAAGAGAGGGATGAGGGAGAAAGTGAAGGATGAGGGAGAAAGAGAGGGATGAGGGAGAAAGAGAGGGATGAGGGAGAAATAGAGGGATGAGGGAGAAAGAGAGAGATGAGGGAGAAAGTGAGGGATGAGGGAGAAAGAGAGGGATGAGGAATCTAAACTTTTGTAGAGGGAAAAGTGGAAAGAGGGAATAATTTGAAGAACAAATAATGTATAATTCTCTAACAAATAGGTCCTCGTGACCATCTTGACAGACTAACCTACGTGTCCCAATGGGAGACACCTCTACCACTTTAACCCTTCTGCTAGTTCTAGTCAACGTGTCTTCTGTCCTCACGCTTCACATCTCATCCTCAGATTCACACCTCAACCACCACCTACACTACACAGGACATAGTCAGCAGGTATCTTGCCCTAAGGTGCCACGTTAGTGGGTTTTTACAGATTGTTTTTCAACTACTGTGATGTCACCCTACCCTACAGATTGTATCAGTTGTATCTTAATTTGACCTGTACTGTTGCAGCAAAATAAGTCTGCAACAGCAGGATTTATACGTTTAGTCCATAATGTTGCTTGATCGGTGATTACGGTATTAGCTGGTAAAAATGAGGCAACAGTGAATTCATGTAAATCACAAAGCTCATCTGCATTTCCTTCTAAGCAAAGAAATAATTCTCAGCAATGAAGGAGTTATCAAATTAAGATCCTACACGTGTATATTTGTCTGTGTCTTTGTAGGCTGAGAATAGTTCTTACCAGAGCATTTCAGAAACAGCCCAATGAGGAGACTCTCAGTTAGATAGCAAATGTTCAGCTTTTCCAAAAAGATTATTTGTGTAGGAGAA
The DNA here is from genome assembly GCF_034236695.1 of Oncorhynchus nerka. NCBI lineage: Eukaryota > Metazoa > Chordata > Actinopteri > Salmoniformes > Salmonidae > Oncorhynchus > Oncorhynchus nerka. The sequence goes on from NC_088409.1 coordinate 90,993,720, forward strand.
ATCGCTCCGTTTTGTTCATCACCTTTGGCTAAGAAAAACCCCGAAAATTCAGTCATCAAAACGCCAAACTTTTTTCCAAATTAACTCCATAATATCGACAGAAACATGGCAAACGTTGTTTAGAATCAATCCTCAAGGTGTTTTTCACATATCTATTCGATGATATATCATTCGTGGAAGTTTGGTTTCTCCTCTGAATCACATGGGAAAATACATGCAACTGGAGATTACGCACCAATTTCGACGGAGGACACCAGGCGGACACCTGGTAAATGTAGTCTCTTATGGTCAATCTTCCAATGATATGCCTACAAATACGTCACAATGCTGCAGACACCTTGGGGAAACGACAGAAAGTGTAGGCTCGTTCCTGGCGCATTCACAGCCATATATGGAGACATTGGAACACAGCGCCTCCAAAATCTGGGGCATTTCCTGTTTGGTTACGCCTGTAGCATCAGTTCTGTGGCACTCACAGATAATATCTTTGCAGTTTTGGAAACGTCAGAGTGTTTTCTTTCCAAAGCTGTCAATTATATACATAGTCGAGCATCTTTTCATGACAAAATATCTTGTTTAAAACGGGAACGTTTTTCATCCAAAAATGAAATACTACCCCAGAGTTTCAAGAGGTTTTAAATAAGCATCAGAAATTGTCCTTATTTAGCATATCAAAATCCATGTCAAGATCCTAATATGGACCTCAGCCAACAGCTTTCAATGTGCTGAGAAAATATTCTACAGATCTAGGATCATACGTTTGTTACAGCAGGTCAATAATCCTTCAGCAGCAGGAAATGTGTATTATTATATATTATTATGTGGATTATAATTCATGGATTTTTTTTTTTTTGGTGTTGATACATTTTTCGTTTTTCATTTCCCCCTTCCTCCTCCTCCCATCCCCCCCTTCCTCCTCCTCCCATCCTTCCTCCTCCTCCTCCCATCCCCATGGCCTAGGTCCGTCTTCTGTGCGTGGTTCTGCGGCCCATCCCGTGCCTCCTGCCCTCATCCCTTGAACTTTGTGCGCCTACCGCTATCTCAGTGGATAAAGCTGGAGAACTGCAAGGTAATCCCGTTGTGCACCACTCTGGGTCCATGACCAATATGATCAATATATATAATGTCCTGCTAGAACAGTTGTTTGCAGAATTCACAGCCTGCTATGTTTGTGAACACCAGGGTTAATAATATATAGGCTTCTATATCATTCTAAATTAATTAATAATAATAATAGCTTTGTTTTAAAAATATCAATCTTTTGGAGATGATTTTGTTTTCAAATACTGTAAAGTGAGTGAAAAAAAGGACATTCTTGAACATGGGGTGAGAAAAATAAAGTCAGTTTGTTATTTAGAATTGATTTATTTTGGTTTTTAGACAGAGAGAAATCAGAATCCTACCAACTCCTCATGTGTCTCCCGGTCACGGCCGGCATGAGTATTAAACCAGCATTTGCAGCATAGAGGTTTGCTCTGACTGTCTTAGACCACTGGGCCACTCAGGCACTGGACTGGTCGGGTGTAAGCGGCCAACAAGGAATCCGCTGTCCTGGCGTCTCCCCCCCCCCTCCTCCCTCTCTGCAGATGACTTCGTCAACCATTTTGAAAAGAAGGTCGACGACATCCGATCCTCGTTTGCTAAGTCAAACGACACCGCTGGTTCTGCTCACACTGCCCTACCCTGTGCTCTGACCTCTTTCTCCCCTCTCTCTCCAGATGAAATCTCGCGTCTTGTGACGGCCGGCCGCCCAACAACCTGCCCGCTTGACCCTATCCCCTCCTCTCTTCTCCAGACCATTTCCGGAGACCTTCTCCCTTACCTCACCTCGCTCATCAACTCATCCCTGACCGCTGGCTACGTCCCTTCCGTCTTCAAGAGAGCGAGAGTTGCACCCCTTCTGAAAAAACCTACACTCGATCCCTCCGATGTCAACAACTACAGACCAGTATCCCTTCTTTCTTTTCTCTCCAAAACTCTTGAACGTGCCGTCCTTGGCCAGCTCTCCCGCTATCTCTCTCAGAATGACCTTCTTGATCCAAATCAGTCAGGTTTCAAGACTAGTCATTCAACTGAGACTGCTCTTCTCTGTATCACGGAGGCGCTCCGCACTGCTAAAGCTAACTCTCTCTCCTCTGCTCTCATCCTTCTAGACCTACCGGCTGCCTTCGATACTGTGAACCATCAGATCCTCCTCTCCACCCTCTCCGAGTTGGGCATCTCCGGCGCGGCCCACGCTTGGATTGCGTCCTACCTGACAGGTCGCTCCTACCAGGTGGCGTGGCGAGAATCCGTCTCCACACCACGTGCTCTCACCACTGGTGTCCCCCAGGGCTCTGTTCTAGGCCCTCTCCTATTCTCGCTATACACCAAGTCACTTGGCTCTGTCATAACCTCACATGGTCTCTCCTATCATTGCTATGCAGACGACACACAATTAATCTTCTCCTTTCCCCCTTCTGATGACCAGGTGGCGAATCGCATCTCTGCATGTCTGGCAGACATATCAGTGTGGATGACGGATCACCACCTCAAGCTGAACCTCGGCAAGACGGAGCTGCTCTTCCTCCCGGGGAAGGACTGCCCGTTCCATGATCTCGCCATCACGGTTGACAACTCCATTGTGTCCTCCTCCCAGAGCGCTAAGAACCTTGGCGTGATCCTGGACAACACCCTGTCGTTCTCAACTAACATCAAGGCGGTGGCCCGTTCCTGTAGGTTCATGCTCTACACCATCCGCAGAGTACGACCCTGCCTCACACAGGAAGCGGCGCAGGTCCTAATCCAGGCACTTTTCATCTCCCGTCTGGATTACTGCAACTCGCTGTTGGCTGGGCTCCCTGCCTGTGCCATTAAACCCCTACAACTCATCCAGAACGCCGCAGCCCGTCTGGTGTTCAACCTTCCCAAGTTCTCTCACGTCACCCCGCTCCTCCGCTCTCTCCACTGGCTTCCAGTTGAAGCTCACATCCGCTACAAGACCATGGTGCTTGCCTACGGAGCTGTGAGGGGAACGGCACCTCAGTACCTCCAGGCTCTGATCAGGCCCTACACCCAAACAAGGGCAATGCGTTCATCCACCTCTGGCCTGCTCGCCTCCCTACCACTGAGGAAGTACAGTTCCCGCTCAGCCCAGTCAAAACTGTTCGCTGCTCTGGCCCCCCAATGGTGGAACAAACTCCCTCACGACGCCAGGACAGCGGAGTCAATCACCACCTTCCGGAGACACCTGAAACCCCACCTCTTTAAGGAATACCTAGGATAGGATAAAGTAATCCCTCTCACCCCCCCCTTAAAAGATTTAGATGCACTACTGTTCCACTGGATGTCATAAGGTGAATGCACCAATTTGTAAGTCGCTCTGGATAAGAGCGTCTGCTAAATGACTTAAATGTAAATGTAAATGTAACAGACGAATAGCAATTCAGGACAGACGAATAGCAATTCTTACACTATTGTTCTAAATTCAATCACCTTCTTTATCCTCATCATTCAGTTCATTGAAATTCAATTTTTGAAGTCGTGCACAATTATCAGTGTATATTTGGTTTATGTCGTCCATTCAGTGTCAGTTAGAGACACAGTTGCGCCTTGGGACCCAAAATCAAAATCATAATCAGTGGTGTTACTCCCCCTTGTGGTGGTCTGGAGCAATGAAGTAGTGACGCAGGGTACCGTACTAAACCACAAATTACCTCTAAATCCCACAGCATAATCTCAAAACTTTGAGTTGAACAGCCACTGTATCTTGAATGTGCAGAGAAAACACAGATCTGCCTCAGTCAGTGTAAAAGACATCGGGATTCAGGATGTCAGAATATGGTGCACATCCACAAAACTCCAAACCTTGGAAAGAGTCTGTATTCTCTGGAATATCAAAAACATGCAAAAAAAAGCCCTCTGATATGAACCCTTTTTCGCTTACTGTCTCTTCTAACATGTATGTTTCTGTTCAAAGATATTGACTAGGGGGCGGCAGCGTAGCCTAGTGGTTAGAGCGTTGGACTAGTAACCGGAAGGTTGCGAGTTCAAATCCCCGAGCTGACATGGTACAAATCTGTCGTTCTGCCCCTGAACAGGCAGTTAACCCCCTGTTCCTAGGCCGTCATTGAAAATAAGAATGTATTCTTAACTGACTTGCCTGGTTAAATAAAGGTAAAAAAAAAACAGTTCAGTAAATCAAAAAAAGTAGCCTTCACATTGAATGGATCATTCTTAATATCTGAGTACTATTTGACCATGTTTACAGCCCAACATATTTTACTAAACATATTATGTGACAGCGTCTGAGACATGTCAAGACCTTGCCATGAAAAATGGAGACAATGCAAACCATGGTACAAGCCAAAAGGGAATTGAATTGACTAACACTCCGAGCTTTACGCAGAATTCAGGTACGATGAAATCAATATGAAATATAACGTTGCCAGTTTGAATGGATTATACAATCATGCACTGTCGATGCTCCTGACGGAGTTCAGTGGTGTTTAAGTTATTTTTTTCCAAACACAGCACGCATAATTATATCATACTTAATTAGTTGCTATCTTGTGTACAGATAGACAGATAGAAAGAGAAATGAGAGAAATGAAAATCTATAATTAAAGTGAAAAGTGATATGACTTTCCATAAACCACATATTGATTATCATTTTTAAACCCCTCTCTCACGCTCTGGAGTTTACGTACACATCTTTTGCTTTAAAGAGTACAGGTTCTGCATGTAAAATGTACCCCCTCCCCTCTCTTCTTCTTACGAACTGAATAATATAAATGGGTATTTTTGAAGAAGAAGGTATGTAGAGGACTCGTCTTTATGACCGTCAGTCATGAAGTAATAAGTGATGAAAGCGTTTCCAGGGATAGTTAGGCTTCAACGCGCTGCACTGGCCAGCACTTCAAACACATATAGGTATACACACACACACACACACACACACACACACACACACACACACACACACACACACACACACACACACACACACACACACACATACGCGCACACACACACACACTTCAAACGATCGCAGGTGCTTATTCTAAAAATGCTTCGATTTGTTAATGAGGCTGGTCCAGGAGAGAGAAATGAAAGGATGGAAAAAGTGAGATAGAAAAAACTGTCTGAAGTAGTGTAGAAAGAGCAGGGTTCATACACTTAACATCCTGATTCAACTGTTTTTCATTTACCAGGAACTTTGTGTCCCCACAAGCCTTTGGTTTATTCCTTGTCCTTGCAGGTAATAATAAACTATTGAAGAGCATCTTTTGGAAATTACTATCCTTTTAATCAAGCAGTTGAGAGATAATGAATGTGTTATACCACTGTGACTTGAGACCACTTTACTGACATTTTTTCAGAAGAGCCTGATCTCATAGACTAGACGTAACATAGTTAACCTACTCCGGGACACTCTAATTAGTATGATAAATTACATTTGGTATGGTTACACAAGACAGAAGGTTACTTATGTCAAAAAACAAATGTTGAGAGGTTGGTTGGGGTGGCCGGGTGGACATGTCATGTGGAAGTCTAGCAACCCAAAGGTTGTGTGTTTCAATCTCATCACGGATAACTTGCTACTTTGCAACTCCTTAACATGTTACCTAACTTTAGCCCAGCTAATGTTAGCGACCTAGCTCACATTAGCCACCTAGCTAACGTTAGCCACCTCGCTAACGTTAGCCACCTAGCTCACATTAGCCACCTAGCTCACGTTAGCCACCTAGCTCACGTTAGTCACATCAACTTGGAATTTGTAACATATCATATGATTTGCAAAGTCATAATATATTGTATGAATTGCAATTTCTATCATATCATACAAATTTAAATTCATATCATATAAAATGGATGATGGACATCCACAGATTAATGCATACCATACAAAATGTAACATATAATACAAATTGGAGTGTCCAGGATTTAATTACTACCCTGAGTCCAGGTTGCTCTGAACGGCCAACTCTCTGCTCTGAAAGTGTCATGACGTTTCAGACGGTCAGAGTCCTTGACCTGTTACAAAGAGTTCTAAGACAGAAAAATAACAGTCCTGTTGTGGTTTTCGAACACCCACACAGTAAAGAGCCCAGAGAAACTGGCACAGGCTGCAGAATGTCTAACTAGCATTTCTCAAATCTAGGTTCTTGGAGGTTGCAGTTTCTGCTAGTTCTTTCTCTTTGTCTGTCAGTTTCATTGATTGACCAGAGAGTCCAGAGGCCTCCCAGGCCCATATCACTGACTGATTAAATACAGTCAGACACTGTGGCATGGAGGACAGCAGTTCCAGACATCACTACACATCCCACTACTGTTCGCAATAGACTCTGGAGGACAGCAGGGTCCAGACATCACTACACATCACACTACTGTTCGCAATAGACTCTGGAGGACAGCAGTTCCAGACATCACTACACATCACACGACTGTTCGCAATAGACTCTATTTAACGGTGTGGTCCTTCAACTTTTGTCAAACAGTTTGAAGAGAGAAGAGGAGTGTGACTGTTGGCCATAATCCAAAACAGCCACTCAATGAGCGCCAACGGGAAAACACATTTGTTGCGTAGTTAAATATGAAAGGGAGTGGTCGTTTGCTAGCAATAGAAAGTAAATATAAACGTAGTGATTCACTAGACGGACAAAACGTTTTCATTTGAACTCTGTGAAATTCTGCTATTATGTCCGCCGGCCTCATTGTTCCAAACCCAACAGTTCAGAACCCCTAGACTATTCCATTTCCGTCTGTTGTGTTCTGTTTGATGACATAACCATAGTTCTAAAAGATAGTTCTGGTGTCAGAGGTTAAACAGCAGCATATCTATCCCCATCTCAGCCTGTAGTACGCTGTGATTGTGCATATATGTATGTGTGTGTGTGTGTGTGTGTGTGTGTGTGTGTGTGTGTGTGTGTGTGTGTGTGTGTGTGTGTGTGTGTGTGTGTGTGTGTGTGTGTGTGTGTATGTATGTGTGTGTGTATGTGTGTGTGTGTGTGTCTTTCAGAGTTGATGCTTTATTTTGGGAGGCTGAGATGCTTCTCTTGGCCCTGCATTGCCTTGCTGTCTCTATTGGGTTATCCATGCAGACATAAGCCTGGTGTTTTACTGATACTGCCTGTCCTTTTTATGATACTGGAAGATGAGATTTAAGAGGAAATCTGTGGAGAGGCGGGAAAAACGATGGATTCCTCTCCTCAGCCGTCCCGCCGGACAGACTAGCGTCCAATTTTTATTTGAGCGAAATACCTCAGAAAGAGGAGAGTTATGGACAAACAAACACATTCACAGTTTCCTTCTGTTGATCTCTCTCCATCCCTCCATCTACGCATTTATCTCTACCTCTCTACGCCTCTCCCTCTCGCTGTAGCGCTCTCCCTCTATACCTCACCTTCTCTCGCTCTCTCTCTTTCTCTCTCTCTGTTTTGGGTTTGGATTTAAATTCATCAATGCCCCTTCTTTCTGGTTGTGTTTTTACAGATCATTTGGTGGTTCATTAGTGAATGTAGGATAAATTATGTGTTGTCCCCTGACTGGAGGCATTGAGCATGAAATGCAGGGCTTATGATGCATTTTCATAATTACACTATATATACCAGCCATGCAATCTCCATAGACAAACATTGGCAGTAGAATGGCCTTCCAGAACCTTCAACGTGGCACCGTCATAAGCCCTGCATTTCCAACAAGTCAGTTCATCACATTTCTTCCCTGTTAGAGCTGCCCCGGTCAACTTCAAATGCTGTCATTGTGAAGTGGAAAGGTCTAGGAGCAACAACGGCTCAGCAGTTTAAGTAGCAGGCAACACAAGCTGAGTCCTAAAGTGCGCAGCATGTAAATCTGTCCTAAGTTTCAACACTCACTACCTAGTTACAAAACTGCTTCTGGAAACATCAGCACAAGAACTGTTTGTTGGGAGCTTCATGAAATGGGTTTCCATGGCCGAGCAGCCGCACACAAGCCTAAGATCACCATGCACAATGCCAAGCGTTGGATGGACTGGTGTAAAGCTCCCTGTCATGGGACTCTGGAGCAGTGGAAGCGTGTGCTCTGGTGTGATGAATCACGCTTTACTATCTGGCAATCCGACGGACGCATCTGGGTTTGGCGGATGCCAGGGAAATGCTACCTGCCCCAATGCATAGTGCCAGCTGTAAAGTTTGGTGGAGGAGGAATAAGGGCTGTTTTTCATGGTT
>NC_088409.1:91004408-91011908 GCF_034236695.1 Oncorhynchus nerka
TCTCTCTCTCTCCCTCTCTCCTATCACAGTCTTTCTCCATCCCCTATCTCTCTCTCTCCCATCACAGTCTTTCTCCATCCCCTATCTCTCTCTCTCTCTTCTATCATAGTCTCTCTCTCTCTCCCTCTCTCCTATCACAGTCTTTCTCCATCACATATCTCTCTCTCTCTCTTCTATCACAGTCTCTCTCTCTCTCACTCTCTCTTCTATCACAGTCTCTCTCTCTCCCTCTCTCCTATCACAGTCTTTCTCCATCCCATATCTCTCTCTCTCTCTCTTCTATCACAGTCTCTCTCTCTCGCTCTATCTTATAATTCAGTCTCTCTCTCTCTCTCTCGCTCTCTCTTCTATCACAGTCTCTCTCTCTCTCTCTCTCTCTCTCTCTCTCTCTCTCTCTCTCTCTCTCTCTCTCTCTCTCCTATCACAGTCTTTCTCCATCCCCTATCTCTCTCTCTCTCTTCTATCACAGTCTCTCTCTCTCTCTCTCTCTCTCTCTCTCTCTCTCTCTCTCTATTTCTCTTTCTCTCTCTCTCTCTCTCTCTCTCTCTCTCTCTCTCTCTCTCTCTCTCTCTCTCTCTCTCTCCCCCTCTCTCTCTCTCTGTCTCTCTCTGTCTCTCTCTGTCTCTCTCTTCTATCGCGGTCTTTCTCTATCCCCATATCTCTCTTTCTCTCTCTTTCTCTCTCCCACTCGCTCTCTCTCCAGCATCCTGGTCTCGGTGATATATTAATTGCTGCTCTCCTGCCAAACAGGCCTCAGAAATGTTGCTATAATGTCAGCTAATTATCCATCATGGATGGAGTGTGTCTGTTGCGTCATCTCCCTCCTTCTCCATCCCCTATCTCTCTCTGTTCTATCACAGTCTCTCTCTCTCTCTCTCTCTCTCTCTCTCTCTCTCTCTCTCTCTCTCTCTCTCTCTCCTATCACAGTCTCTCTCTCTCTCTCTCTCTCTCTCTCTCTCTCTCTCTCTCTCTCTCTCTCTCTCCTATCACAGTCTTTCTCTCTCTCTCTCTCTCTCTCTCTCTCTCTCCTATCACAGTCTTTCTCCATCCCCTATCTCTCTCTCTCTCTTCTATCACAGTCTCTCTCTCTCTCCCTCTCTCCTATCACAGTCTTTCTCCATCCCCTATCTCTCTCTCTCCCTCTCTCCTATCACAGTCTTTCTCCATCCCCTATCTCTCTCTCTCTCTTCTATCATAGTCTCTCTCTCTCTCCCTCTCTCCTATCACAGTCTTTCTCCATCACATATCTCTCTCTCTCTCTCTTCTATCACAGTCTCTCTCTCTCACTCTCTCTTCTATCACAGTCTCTCTCTCTCCCTCTCTCCTATCACAGTCTTTCTCCATCCCATATCTCTCTCTCTCTCTCTTCTATCACAGTCTCTCTCTCTCTCTCTCGCTCTCTCTTCTATCGCAGTCTCTCTCTCTCGCTCTCTCTCTCGCTCTCTCTTCTATCACAGTCTCTCTCTCGCTCTCTTTTCTATCACAGTCTCTCTCTCTCTCGCTCTCTCTTCTATCACAGTCTCTCTCTCTCGCTCTCTCTCGCTCTCTCTTCTATCACAGTCTCTCTCTCTCTCTCTTCTATCACAGTATCACCCTCTCTCTCTATCTCTCTTCTATCACAGTCTCTCTCTCTCTCTTCTTTCACAGTCTCTCTCTCGCTCTCTTCTATCACAGTCTCTCTCTCTCTCTCTCTCTTCTATCACAGTCTCTCTCTCTCTCTCTCGCTCTCTCTTCTATCACAGTCTCTCTCTCTCTCGCTCTCTCTTCTATCACAGTCTCTCTCTCTTAAACTCATCAGGGCTAGGCCCTTTTTCTCAATTTACTTCTGACTGACGTGCCCAAAGTAAACTGCCTGTTTCTCAGGCATATAATTGGTACCATTGGAAAGAAAACAATATGGAGATTGTAGAAATGTTAAAATAATGTAGGAGACTATAACACTTTAGATATGGTAGGAGAAAATCCAAAGAAAACCAAACATCATTTTCTTTAAGAGACCATGGTCTTACAATGGAAAGCATAGGGGCATACTGAGTCCTAGCTCCCAGGATGCAATTCCTACAGGGTGTCAGCAGTCTATGTTCAAGGTTTCAGGCTTGTAACTCCCAGAACAAATAAGAAATATCAGTTTTAGTACAGGGACACAAATTGTATTTGGGTGCGCAATGAAGACAAGACACACCTGCTAAAATTGGTTTCCTATTGAACATACTTCTTTCCATAATAAATATTATAGTTTGATGACATTTTATGGCATGTGAGAAGTAAATAGAAATGTACTTTGACTTGTTGGAACAATGTTTAGGGGTAGATTTTCAGATTATTTTCTTTGCGTCTTGAAAGAAACTGACTTTTTGGGATATAAAGAAGGATTTTATCTAACAACATGACACTACATGTCATAGGTGGGACCCTTTGGATGACAAATCAGAGGAAGATTTGCAAAAAGTGAGTGAATGTTTAAATCGCTATTTGTGAATTTATGAAACCTGTGCCGGTGTCCTCAAACAATAGCATGGTATTCTTTCACTGTAATAGCTACTGTACAGTTAACATGTCAGAAGGATGACCCCAGAGCCCACAAGATATGCAGTTAACATGTCATAATGATGACCCCAGGGCCCACAAGACATGCAGTCAACATGTCATAATGATGAACCCCAGGGCCCACAAGACATGCAGTTAACATGTCATAAGGATGAACCCCAGGGCCCACAAGACATGCAGTCAACATGTCATAAGGATGACCCCAGGGCCCACAAGATATGCAGTCAACATGTCAGAAGGATGACCCCAGAGCCCACAAGATATGCAGTTAACATGTCATAAGGATGAACCCCAGGGCCCACAAGACATGCAGTCAACATGTCAGAAGGATGACCCCAGAGCCCACAAGATATGCAGTTAACATGTCATAATGATGAACCCCAGGGCCCACAAGACATGGAGTCAACATGTCATAAGGATGAACCCCAGGGCCCACAAGACATGCAGTTAACATGTCATAAGGATGACCCCAGGGCCCACAAGACATGCAGTTAACATGTCATAAGGATGACCCCAGGGCCCACAAGATATGCAGTCAACATGTCATAAGGATGAACCCCAGGGCCCACAAGATATGCAGTTAACATGTCATAATGATGACCCCAGGGCCCACAAGATATGCAGTTAACATGTCATAATGATGAACCCCAGGGCCCACACGACATGCAGTTAACATGTCATAAGGATGAACCCCAGGGCCCACAAGACATGCAGTTAACATGTCATAAGGATGAACCCCAGGGCCCACAAGACATGCAGTCAACATGTCAGAAGGATGAACCCCAGGGCCCACAAGACATGCAGTCAACATGTCAGAAGGATGAACCCCAGGGCCCACAAGACATGCAGTCAACATGTCAGAAGGATGAACCCCAGGGCCCACAAGACAGGCAGTCAACATGTCAGAAGGATGAACCCCAGGGCCCACAAGACATGCAGTCAACATGTCAGAAGGATGAACCCCAGGGCCCACAAGACATGCAGTCAACATGTCAGAAGGATGAACCCCAGGGCCCACAAGACATGCAGTTAACATGTCATAAGGATGAACCCCAGAGCCCACAAGACATGCTGTTAACATGTCATAATGATGACCCCAGAGCCCACAAGACATGCAGTCAACATGTCATAATGATGACCCCAGGGCCCACAAGACATGCAGTCAACATGTCATAAGGATGAACCCCAGGGCCCACAAGACATGCAGTCAACATGTCAGAAGGATGAACCCCAGGGCCCACAAGACATGCAGTCAACATGTCATAAGGATGACCCCAGGGCCCACAAGACATGCAGTTAACATGTCATAAGGATGAACCCCAGAGCCCACAAGACATGCTGTTAACATGTCATAATGATGACCCCAGAGCCCACAAGACATGCAGTCAACATGTCATAATGATGACCCCAGGGCCCACAAGACATGCAGTCAACATGTCATAAGGATGACCCCCAGGGCCCACAAGACATGCAGTCAACATGTCATAAGGATGACCCCAGAGCCCACAAGACATGCAGTCAACATGTCATAAGGATGAACCCCAGGGCCCACAAGACATGCAGTCAACATGTCATAAGGATGACCCCAGGGCCCACAAGACATGCAGTTGCCCAGGACATCGCCTCAACATTCTACATGTTCATTACACCAGCCATCGAAAAAATTATCCTGGAGATGACAAATTTGGAGTGTTTCCGTAAATATGGAGACAATTGGAAAAGGATGGATGAGATTGACCTGCGTGCCTACATAGTGCTGCTAATCTTAGTGGTGTATATAGGTCCCTAGGCGAGGCTACATGTAGTCTCTGGGATGCAGAGAGTGGAAGGGCGATTTTACGTGCCACGATGCCGCTGAAAGTCTTTCATACTTTCTCAACAATGCTACCTTATGATAACCGTGAGTCAAGACCTGCAAGACGTGTGAGAAACAAACTGTCAGCCATAAGAGAGGTCTGGGAGAAGTGGGTGGAGCCATAAGAGAGGTCTGGGAGAAGTGGGTGGAGCCATAAGAGAGGTCTGGGAGAAGTGGGTGGAGCCATAAGAGAGGTCTGGGAGAAGTGGGTGGAGCCATAAGAGAGGTCTGGGAGAAGTGGGTGGAGCCATAAGAGAGGTCTGGGAGCAGTGGGTGGAGCCATAAGAGAGGTCTGGGAGAAGTGGGTGGAGCGTTTGCCGTACCTCTACAACCCTGGGCCTGAAGTAACAGTGGATGAGAAACTGGTTCCATTCAGAGGAGGGTGTTCCTGGGTAAGGCACTTGTATTCCCACACATTCAAAGAAGGGATTGCCTCCCCCACACGGCAGCCTCTGCAGCGCTTGTGAAGATTTATAAGAATATATCACTATGTTGCCAAAAATATTCAAGACGGTTATTGTTTTCCTTCATTAAAATGTATTCAAAACTACTTTCTGCACATATCTTGCTAAAAATGTATGATTACTGTCACGCCCTGGCCTTAGAGATGATGTTTATGTCTCTATTTTGGTCTGGTCAGGGTGTGAGTTGGGGTGGGTATTCTCTACTCTATTATTTTGATTTCTATGTTTTGGCCAGGTAGGGTTCTCAATCAGGGACATCTGTTTATCGTATTGTTGTATCTGATTGAGAAACATACTTAGGTAGCCCATTTTTCCACCTGTCTTGGTGGGAAGTTGACTTTGTTTAGGGCACAGAGCCTTTAGCTTCACGGTTTGTGTTTGTAGTGTTTATTGTTTTGCTCGGCGTCTTTTTTCCAAATAAAAAAGGAAAATGTACGCTCACCACGCTGCACCTTGGTCCTCTTCCTTTGACAGCCGTGACATTTACACCTATGCAGTACCTTTAATAATAATAAACCTTTACTTTAGTAAAGAAAACAATGATGACAGGTGTGATGTAATAAAATGAGAGGTGCCCACTGATTAAATGCAGTCTTTCTGCATTGTGAAGAGGGAAAACCTAGATATTCACATAGTTTATGATGAATGACAGGTTGTTTCTTCATGCAAAATTGATTTGGGGTTTAAAATTAAATTAAGCTGCTGTATTGTAGGGGTTTGGTGAAGGCGGGTCATTTTTTATCTTTAGGGGAGTAAACAGAACGTTAAGACTACACAAGGGGTAATGAGTATACAGAATGTTAAGACTACACAAGGGGTAATGAGTATGCAGAATGTTAAGACTACACAAGGGGTAATGAGTATACAGAATGTTAAGACTACACAAGGGATAATGAGTATACAGAATGTTAAGACTACACAAGGGGTAATGAGTATGCAGAATGTTAAGACTACACAAGGGGTAATGAGTATACAGAATGTTAAGACTACACAAGGGATAATGAGTATACAGAATGTTAAGACTACACAAGGGATAATGAGTATACAGAATGTTAAGACTACACAGGGGTAATTCAATTTTAATTCAATTTAATGGGCTTTATTGGCATAGGAAACACATGTTTACATTATCTAAGCAAGTAAAATATCTCTGTGGAGTTTCTGGTCTCAGTAGGAGAGAGGGTAGGCTATGAAAATGTTGCTTATGCTTTGCGGATGAATAAAGCGGAGGTGTACTTCTTAAAGAAGAGTGTATTGTGATTGTATTGTTCAGCTTGGGGCCAGAGTATGATGACCTTGTGGCTGAACTGATCTACAATTATAGAGTGGGAGAATATCGCCTAGGCAACAACTTCTTCAGTTTGACTCTGCAGTCTAGCCAGGCTGTCAGCAATGCTAAGCTGCTTGATTGGCCCCTCACTGGGGTTGGAAAGGGCCTCTATATATATATATATATATATTTTTTTTTTTTTTAATTCTTACCTTTATTTAACTAGGCAAGTCAGTTATGAACAAATTCTTATTTTCAATGACGGCCTAGGAACAGTGGGTTAACTGCCTGTTCAGGGGCAGAATGACAGATGTGTACCTTGTCAGCTCAGGGGTTTGAACTTGCAACCTTCCGGTTACTAGTCCAACGCTCTAGCCACTAGGCTACCCTGCCACCCCACCATATGGCTGAGGCCCCAGGAGGTTATCGCCTCTACCTGATGGACAAAGAACAGCCTCCCACTGATCCTGTACAGAAGGTGTGTCTGGCAGGGTCTGACCTGCAGGAATCAATACACGGCTGCTCCTCCCTTCGGGGACGAAGGTGAACGAGGGCAATGAGGAGAAGACGACTGTGCTGATGGGATTCACAGAAACTCAGTGTAAACTAGAGCTTCACAACATTGTTGGGACAGTAGATCATGTGACAGCCTTCGGGCAGATAGCGTTCTCCTGTCCATGTGAGCAGTTGGCAGATCTTGAAGCCTTGATGACAAAAGGAAACGGTAAAATCCTTATTCCCTTGGTTAGTCCGAACACCCCTGGGAAGGCTTGGTTAGTCCGAACACCCCTGGGAAGGCTTGGTTAGTCCGATCACCCCTGGGAAGGCTTGGTTAGTCCGAACACCCCTGGGAAGGCTTGGTTAGTCCGAACACCCCTGGGAAGGCTTGGTTAGTCCGAACACCCCTGGGAAGGCTTGGTTAGTCCGAACACCCCTGGGAAGGCTTGGTTAGTCCGAACACCCCTGGGAAGGCTTGGTTAGTCCGAACACCCCTGGGAAGGCTTGGTTAGCCTGGACTCCCCTGGGAAGGCTTGGTTAGCCTGGATTCCCCTGGGAAGGCTTGGTTAGTCCGAACACCCCTGGGAAGTCTTGGTTAGTCCGAACACCCCTGGGAAGGCTTGGTTAGTCCAAACACCCCTGGGAAGGCTTGGTTAGTCCGAACACCCCTGGGAAGGCTTGGTTAGTCCGAACACCCCTGGGAAGGCTTGGTTAGCCCGGACTCCCCTGGGAAGGCTTGGTTAGCCTGGACTCCCCTGGGAAGGCTTGGTTAGCCTGGATTCCCCTGGGAAGGCTTGGTTAGTCCGAACACCCCTGGGAAGGCTTGGTTAGTCCGAACACCCCTGGGAAGGCTTGGTTAGCCTGGA
>NC_088409.1:91016908-91021908 GCF_034236695.1 Oncorhynchus nerka
TCTCCTTCACAAACTAAAGGTAAATTCTTCCTATCGACCTCCATCACAAACTAAAGGTCAATTCTTTCTATCGACCTCCATCACAAACTAAAGGTCAATTCTTCCTATCGACCTCCATCACAAACTAAAGGTCAATTCTTCCTATCGACCTCCATCACAAACTAAAGGTCAATTCTTCCTATCGACCTCCATCACAAACTAAAGGTCAATTCTTCCTATCGACCTCCATCACAAACTAAAGGTCAATTCTTCCTATCAACCTCCATCACAAACTAAAGGTCAATTCTTCCTATCGACCTCCATCACAAACTAAAGGTCAATTCTTCCTATCGACCTCCTTCACAAACTAAAGGTCATTACTTCCTCAGGTACTTTAGCCTGCCACTGCCCGGGCTATGCTCATATTTTACTTCTGTGCCATTGTGTGTGTGTGTGTATGTGTGTGTGTGTATGCGTGTGTGTGTGTGTGTGTATGCGTGTGTGTGTGTGTATGTGTGTGTATGTGTGTGTATGTGGATGTGTGTGTGTGTGTGTGTGTGTGCGTGTGTGTGTATGCGTGTATGTGTGTGTGTGTGTGTGTGTGCGTGTGTGTATGCGTGTGTGTGTATGTGTGTTTATGCGTGTGTGTGTGTGGTATGTGTATGTGTGTGTGGGGTGTGTGTATGCGTGTGTGTGTATGCGTGTGTGTATGCGTGTGTGTGTGTGTGTATGCGTGTGTGTGTGTGTGTGTGTGTGTGTGTGTGTGTGTGTGTGTGTGTGTGTGTGTGTGTATGTATGTATGTATGTATGTGTGTGTGTGTGTGTGTGTGTTTATGCGTGTGTGTGTATGCGTGTGTGTGTGTATGTGTGTGTGTGTGTGTGTGTGTGTGTGTGTGTGTGTGTGTATCCCCAGACGTATTACCCTGTCAACTCCTGGGCCACATATCTTACGTCTCACAGACAGACAGATAGACAGACAAACTGCCCTACTTTTGATTTGAGCAGAGGAAAGTGCTTCACCTCACACATATCTCTACTCCCTCTCCTTTCCTATTTGTCAATTTCTTTAGCTTCCTCTCAGGTGGCAGGGTATGGTAAGGTTTGGGTCTTATATAGGTCTCTAGCTGAAGCTCGGTGATTAAGTTACTCCGAATGGTTTAAAGCAGAGCACGGTACTTTACGGAGAAGATAGGGCTGTATGTCGAACTGTGTGAATATATGAGTGGATGTGTGTGTGTTTGAATGTGGATGGGTAGCGGAAAGATCATTCGTCAACACAGACATAAACCAACACACCATAAAAAAGCTGAAAATGTAACGTTTCTTAAGGGACAGTTACATTCCACACAGATCCTGATTTGACCTCTAAAGCCCTGACTCTCTACACACGACACCCATTTTCCTACACCTATCTAAGTTTGTTTATTATAGCACCAACCACATTCCATTCCCTTTCGCCATTCCATCTTAACCCCCCCCCCCAGTCCTACCACATTCCATTCCCATTCGCCATTCCATCTTAACCCCTCCCAGTCCTACCACATTCCATTCCCATTCGCCATTCCATCTTAACCCCTCCCAGTCCTACCACATTCAATTCCCATTCGCCATTCCATCTTAACCCCCCAGTCCTACCACATTCAATTCCCATTCGCCATTCCATCTTAACCCCCCAGTCCTACCACATTCAATTCCCATTCGCCATTCCATCTTAACCCCCCAGTCCTACCACATTCCATTCCCATTCGCCATTCCATCTTAACCCCTCCCAATCCTACCACATTCAATTCCCATTCGCCATTCCATCTTAACCCCTCCCAGTCCTACTACATTCCATTCCCATTCGCCATTCCATCTTAACCCCACCCCCAGTCCTACCACATTCCACTCCCTTTCGCCATTCCATCTTAAAGCCTCCCCCAGTCCTACCACATTCCATTCCCATTCGCCATTCCATCTTAACCCCTCCCAATCCTACCACATTCAATTCCCATTCGCCATTCCATCTTAACCCCTCCCAGTCCTACTACATTCCATTCCCTTTCGCCATTCCATCTTAACCCCTCCCACTCCTACTACATTCCATTCCCTTTTGCCATTCCATCTTAACCCCCTGTCCTACCACATTCCTTTCCCATTCGCCATTCCATCTTAACCCCTCCCAGTCCTACTACATTCCATTCCCTTACACCATTCCATCTTAACCCCCCTGTCCTAACACATTCCTTTCCCATTCGCCATTCCATCTTAACCCCTTCCAGTCCTACTACATTCCATTCCCATTCGCCATTCCATCTTAACCCCCTGTCCTACCACATTCCTTTCCCATTCGCCATTCCATCTTAACCCCCCTGTCCTACCACATTCCATTCCCATTCGCCATTCCATCTTAACCCCTCCCAGTCCTACTACATTCCATTCCCTTTCACCATTCCATCTTAACCCCCTGTCCTACCACATTCCTTTCCCATTCGCCATTCCATCTTAACCCCCCCAGTCCTACTACATTCCATTCCCATTCGCCATTCCATCTTAACCCCCAGTCCTACTACATTCCATTCCCATTCGCCATTCCATCTTAACCCCACCCCAGTCCTACTACATTCCATTCCCATTCGCCATTCCATCTTAACCCCTCCCAGTCCTACTACATTCCATTCCCATTCGCCATTCCATCTTAACCCCCAGTCCTACAACATTCCTTTCCCATTCGCCATTCCATCTTAACCCCATCCCAGTCCTACCACATTCCTTTCCCATTCACCATTCCATCTTAACCCCTCCCAGTCCTACCACATTCCATTCCCTTTCACCATTCCATCTTAACCCCCTGTCCTACCACATTCCTTTCCCATTCGCCATTCCATCTTAACCAATCAATCAGAGCTGCATCAGAAAACTGATCTGTTTCCTCTCCTCTCCACTCCACTTCTCACCTCTCGGATAAATGGGAAGCTGAGAGTGTGAATCAAAAGCAAAATGGCACAATTGAGCAGGGAGAGATGGAAACTATGAGTGATAGAATTACTAGATGGAATGGAAGGCACATGGAAGTGAGCAGGTCTACATAAAGTGGTGGTAATGGCACTTAAACCTCAGCATACTGCAAACACAGACACAAAAAACAAGAATCTGAGTGGCAGAAAATGATACAGGATTATGAAATTACCATATCTTTATTACCCCCCCACACACACACTCACTCTCTCTCTCCTAGATCTGAAGGCTAACACATTATTACCAAAATTATAATATGATGACTCCCGTCATGTTACATACAAGTGTGGGATCTTAATTTGACCAATATTGCCACAGCAAAATAAACCTGCAGCAACAACATTTGAACGTGTAGTCTATAAAGCGGTGCGGCAGGTTAGAGCGTTAGACTTGTAACCAGGAAGGTTGAAAGATCGAATCCCAGAACTGATGAGGTAAAAATCTTGTTCTTCCACTTAACAAGGCAGTTAACCCACTGTAAGGCCATCATTGACAATAACAATTTGTTCTTAACTGACTTGCCTGGTTAAATAAAAAAATGTGGGTTTTCAGTGAATTTATGTTAAAACACAACACTTATCTGCAGGAAAATGTTCATCCACAACAGAGGGATCAAATTAAGATCCTACATCTGTACGTGTATTTTGGTGGATCAGCTATCAGGTAATATGGAAGATCTGGTGGGACTTTCTAGTTATGGACTTGGATCATCTATACAAACATGCCCTTCTATTTCTCCTCTATCTGAACCTTCTTGAAAACTGTTTATGTGACTGGCCAGGTTGTTATGGTTGGGACAATGAGATCTGTGTGGGCAGGACATCCTAAAGACATGTTTACAGTATATAAATAGTACTTCAAATAGCCAATTCAAAACAACTGCTGATACAAAACATCACACCAGAGTCTGGACCGATACTCTAAGAAAAAAAGGCACTTTTCTAGAACCTAAAAAGGGTTATTTGGCTGAACCCTGACCATAACCCTTTGTAGAACCATTTTGGTTCTGGGTAGAACTCTTTTGGGTTCCAGGTAGAACCCTTTCCGGAGACAGGTTCTACCTGGATCCAAAAATGGTTATCTAATGGGGACAGAGAAGAACCCTTTTGGAACCACTTTTTCTAAAGAGTAGCCTGGGAGCACGCAGAGTCCCTGTACATTGTGTCTGGTCCTAGTTATGTAGCCTGGGAGCACGCAGAGTCCCTGTACATTGTGTCTGGTCCTAGTTATGTAGCCTGGGAGCACACAGAGTCCCTGTACATTGTGTCTTGTCCTAGTTATGTAGCCTGGGAGCACGCAGAGTCCCTGTACATTGTGTCTGGTCCTAGTTATGTAGCCTGGGAGCACGCAGAGTCCCTGTATATTGTGTCTGGTCCTAGTTATGTAGCCTGGGAGCACACAGTTAAACCTTGTTACTTCTGAGTCTGTAGTATTATTGGATTTGCCTCATTTTCTCTCCTGTCCTCTGTGTGCTCAGTGGTGAAGGTTAATGACTTCTGAATGGGATCTCCTAGAGCAGTCTTGGAGCTCTTAGTACTATGTGTGTGTGTGTGTGTGTGTGTGTGTGTGTGTGTGTGTGTGTGTGTGTGTGTGTGTGTGTGTGTGTGTGTGTGTGTGTGTGTGTGTGTGTTCGTGTGTTTGTGTTTTCTATCATCAGTGTCCCAGAGATGAAGGATTGGAATGGCAGATATTGAGAGGGAGAAAGCAGAGAAAATGGACACTTGTGGAGAGAGAGAGAGAGAGAGAGAGAGAGATAGAGATAAAGAGGAGAGAAGAAGAACTGTAGTAACGGTCTCTCTCTCCTTTCCCCTTCAGTGCTTCTTTCACCAAGCATGCAGCAACTGTCATCCCCTGACATCAACAGACTCACTAGCAGAGAGTGTCAGACACAAACACACACACAGACACACACACGCGCACACACACACGTGCACGCACACGCACGCACACACGACACACACACACACACACACACACACACACACACACACACACACACACACACACACACACACACACACACA
>NC_088409.1:91029408-91031908 GCF_034236695.1 Oncorhynchus nerka
ACGGCTGACCTGCCTGGGACTGACTTGTATCACCGCTGACCTGCCTGGGACTGACTTGTATCACGGGTGACCTGGCTGGGACTGACTTGTATCACGGGTGACCTGGCTGGGACTGACTGGTATCACGGCTGACCTGCCTGGGATTGACTGGTATAACGGCTGACCTGCCTGGGACTGACTTGTATCACGGCTGACCTGCCTGGGACTGACTTGTATCACAGCTGACCTGCCTGGGACTGACTTGTATGACGGGTGACCTTGCTGGGACTGACTTGTATCACGGGTGACCTGGCTGGGACTGACTTGTATCACGGGTGACCTGGCTGGGACTGACTTGTATCACGGGTGACCTGGCTGGGACTGACTTGTATCACGGCTGACCTGCCTGGGACTGACTTGTATCACGGCTGACCTGCCTGTGACTGACTTGTATCACGGGTGACCTGGCTGGGACTGACTTGTATCACGGCTGACCTGCCTGGGATTGACTGGTATCACGGCTGACCTGCCTGGGACTGACTTGAATCACGGGTGACCTGGCTGGGACTGATTTGTATCACGGGTGACCTGCCTGGGACTGACTTGTATCACGGGTGACCTGGCTGGGACTGACTTGTATCACGGCTGACCTGCCTGGGACTGACTTGTATCACGGCTGACCTGGCTGGGACTGACTTGTATCACGGCTGACCTGGCTGGGACTGACTTGTATCACGGGTGACCTCATATAAAATCAAATCAAGCTCTCCAGGGCCAAGAGTGGAAACCATATTCTCTTATTTTATCCACAGGAGTGTTCAGTGTTCAATGAGTGTTTTACTGCCAGGCTGATTAGTTCGAACACAGTGAGGCGTGATGAGCTGTCGCTGCCGTGTATCCACACATGCCTCTCTGTGATGCGCTGTCACTGCCGTGTATCCACACATGCCTGCTCTGTGATGCGCTGTCATTCACAAGAGATTAAACGCATGACATGGACATCATTTGTGTGTGTGTGTGTGTGTGTGTGTGTGTGTGTGTGTGTGTGTGTGTGTGTGTGTGTGTGTGTGTGTGTGTGTGTGGGCGTGCGTGTATGATTGTTTGCGGAAGCTTTGATAATGTGTATGTTTGGTCTGTGCTGTATTCAGTGAAAGTGTGTGCATGTCTTTCAGTGTGTTTGATGTGTTTTGTGTTTCTTGGTTGTCTTAGTAGATAGGATCCTGCCATGGCTGAGTTCATGGCTAAATATGATCTGCGACAACGACAACCAATACGACTGTCTGAGGAGGACTGTCTGAGGAGGACTGTCTGAGGAGAGAGTCATAGTGGCTATTAAACTGTGTTACAGAGAGAACAGAGGGAGGGAGATAGAGACAGGAATGTAGGGAGGTCTCAGAGAGAAGAGGGAGAAGTACCATTCTTCTTCTGCTTTTTCTTCTTCTGCTTTTTCTTCTTCTGCTTTTTCTTCTTCTGATTCTTTTTCTTCTTCTGCTTTTTCTTCTCCTGCTTTTTCTTCTCCTGCTTTTTCTTCTTCTGCTTTTTCTTCTTCTGATACTTTTTCTTCTCCTGCTTTTCTTCTTCTGCTTTTTCTTCTTCTGATTCTGTCCTTCTTCTTCTGATTCTTTTTCTTCTTCTGATTCTTTTTCTTCATCTGATTCTTTTTCTTCTTCTTCTGCTTTTTCTTCTTCTTCTGCTTTTTCTTCTTCTCTTGCTTTTTCTTCTTCTGCTTTTTCTTCTTCTGATTCTTTTTCTTCTTCTTCTGATTCTTTTTCTTCTTCTTCTGTTTTTTCTTCTTCTGCTTTTTCTTCTTCTGATTCTTTTTCTTCTTCTTCTGATTCTTTTTCTTCTTCTGCTTTTTCTTCTTCTTCTGCTTTTTCTTCTTCTTCTTCTGAATCTTTTTCTTCTTCTGCTTTTTCTTCTTCTTCTGCTTTTTCTTCTTCTTCTGCTTTTTCTTCTGCTTTTTCTTCTTCTTCTTCTGAATCTTTTTCTTCTTCTGCTTTTTCTTCTTCTTCTGCTTTTTCTTCTTCTTCTGCTTTTTCTTCTGCTTTTTCTTCTTCTGATTCTTTTTCTTCTTCTTCTGATTCTTTTTCTTCTTCTGCTTTTTCTTCTTCTTCTGCTTTTTCTTCTTCTTCTTCTGAATCTTTTTCTTCTTCTGCTTTTTCTTCTTCTTCTGCTTTTTCTTCTTCTTCTGCTTTTTCTTCTGCTTTTTCTTCTTCTGCTTTTTATTCTTCTGATTCTTTTTCTTCTTCTTCTGATTATTTTTCTTCTTCTGCTTTTTCTTCTTCTTCTGCTTTTTCTTCTTCTGATTCTTTTTCTTCTTCTTCTGCTTTTTCTTCTTCTTCTTCTGAATCTTTTTCTTCTTCTGCTTTTTCTTCTTCTTCTGCTTTTTCTTCTTCTGCTTCTTTTTCTTCTTCTGCTTCTTCTTCTTTTCTTCTTCTTCTTCTTATTCTGCTTCTTTTTCTTCTTCTGCTTTTTCTTCTTTTTCTTCTTCTTCTGCTTTTTCTTCTTCTTCTTTTTCTTC
>NC_088409.1:91036908-91041908 GCF_034236695.1 Oncorhynchus nerka
GGAGGTGGGGGAGGAAAGAAGGAGGTGGGGGGGGGGGGGGTGGGAGGAGGAGAAAGGGAGGTGGGGGGAGGAGAGAGGGAGGTGGGGGTGTGCTTACTGTAATGTCCGTATGAATGTGGTGAATTATGGCACCTGAAGACAAGATGGTTTTAATCTGTATTCAGCAATCTATCCGTCAGAGGTACTATCGCTTGTGTGTGTGTCTTTGTGTGGTGTGTGTGTCTTTGTGTGGTGTGTGTGTCTTTGTGTGGTGTGTGTGTCTTTGTGTGGTGTGTGTGTCTCTGTGTGGTGTGTGTGTCTTTGTGTGTGTGTTTATGTTTGTCCATAATTGTGTTTGTGGTGTGGGGTGAGTCTGTGTGTGGTGAGTGTGTGTGTGTGTGTGTGTGTGTGTGTGTGTGTACGCGCGTGCGTGTGTGCGTGTGTGCGTGCGTGCGTGAGTGTGTGCATGCGTGTGTGTGTGTGTGTGCGTGAGCGATAAAGAGTGTGAGCTCATGTGTGTCACATCGACTGATATAGATGCGTTACATACTATAATTGCTATACAACACATTTCTCAGTCTTTTGACCTGGGCATAAACCAGGACGTGGCTGAAACATGATCATTCAAAGTTACAGCCAACTTTGTCAAAACACAACAGTTTTTTTAGGTGGCCAATTGCTTTCAAGACGTTATTATTCCGTCAACTCAGATATGCTGTCATCAAAGTCCATCAATCTGTCTCCCCGTGTTCCGCTGTGTCCTCAGTCATATGAGATGCATCAGTAGCTGGATGTCAACAGGAGACAGTGTGGTGGCGATGACGTGGTGTCTGTCTGTTCATGCAGGCCTTGACTAACTGCTCATTCATTTACTGAGAGATATCACGAGAATCATACAGCTTTTCACTAAACTTATTAGCAACCTGGTTTCCTCTCGCCGGGAGCCGTGTGTGTGTGTGTGTGTCTGTGTGTGTGTGTGTGTGTGTGTGTGTGTGTGTCTGTGTGTGTGTGTGTGTGTGTGTTTGTTTGTGTGTTACCTTTGCGGTCCATCTGAACTCTTCATTAGCCCGGTCTGTGTGGTTTTAATTTAATCCCTACACTCTATACTCCATTCACCCATACACACACACACACACGCACACACACACACACACACACACGCAAACACACACACACACACACACACACCCACACACACACAACACACACACACACACACACACACACACACACACACACACACACACACACACACACACACACACACTTGAGTTGCTTCGCAATGGGCATCTCGCCGGCCAGCACTTTGGGCAGCATTGAGGACACCCGCTGGGCCACTAGAGCATGCTGGAATATTAGCCGGGCCTCTGGAAGAGAAGAGAGTTAGGCCCTCTAAAAGGGCCCGAAGTCCCTCAGGAACCTGGCTGGCTTTCAGTTAGAGCTGGGATAGGATATTTCTCCAGGCTCTTGAGGCTAAACAACAAATTGCAGTATTTGCATCATAACTTAAACTCAGTGTATTTTGCTGTGCTGAAGTTTCCAAACTTGTTTTGTACAATACTAATATCCTTTAATAAAACCTTGGTTGAGTTTTATGAACATAACTTGGACTGCAGGGTAACAGTAGGCCCTTTCTTTTACAGTAGAGAAACACTACATTATTTTCACCCACACGACACAGAGTCATCCACATCGAGGGAAAAAAAAAACCTACAGCAAATCAATGGATACAAAAACACACTCTCACGTATGTCCCCTCTCACGTATGTCCTCTCTCACGTATGTCCTCTCTCACGTATGTCCTCTCTCACGTATGTCCTCTCTCACGTATGTCCTCTCTCACGTATGTCCTCTCTCACGTATGTCCCCTCTCACGTATGTCCTCTCTCACGTATGTCCTCTCTCACGTATGTCCTCTCTCACGTATGTCCTCTCTCACGTATGTTCTCTCTCACGTATGTCCTCTCTCACGTATGTCCTCTCTCACGTATGTCCTCTCTCTCGTATGTCCTCTCTCTCGTATGTCCTCTCTCTCGTATGTCCTCTCTCACGTATGTCCACTCTCATGTATGTCCTCTCTCACGTATGTCCTCTCTCACGTATGTCCTCTCTCACGTATGTCCACTCTCACATATGTCCTCTCTCACGTATGTCCACTCTCACGTATGTCCTCTCTCACGTATGTCCACTCTCACGTATGTCCACGCGAAAGTGCACACACATTCGGAAACAGTCACCAAAATGCAATTTTAAACACATATTCTCTCTCCTCTCTCTCTCTCTCTCTCTCTCTCTCTCTCTATCTCTTTCTCTCTCTCTCTCTTTCTCTCTCTCTCTCTCTCTCTCTCCTCTCTTTCTCTCTCCCCTCTTTCTCTCTCTCTCCTCTCTTTCTCTCTCCCCTCTTTCTCTCTCCTCTCTCTCTCCTTCTCTCTCTCTCTCCCCCTCTCTCTCTCTCTCTTTCTCTCTCTCACTTTCTCTCTCTCTTTCTCTCTCTCTCTCTCTCTCTCCCCTCTCTCTCTCCCTCTCTCGAGTATGTCCACACGAAAGTACACACACATTCGGAAACAGTCACCAAAATGCAATTTTAAACACATATTCTCTCTCTCTCTCTCTCTCTCTCTCTCTCCTCTCTTCCCCCCTCCTCTCTTTCTCTCCCCTCTCTCTCTCTCTCTCTCTCTCTCTCTCTCTCTCCTCTCTCTCCTCTCTCTCTCTCCTGTCTCGCTCTCTCTCTCTCTTACTCTCTCTCTTTCTCTCTCTCCTCTCCCCCTCCCTCTTTCCCTCCCTTTCTCATCCCTTTGTCTCTCAGGCCAGCAGGAATAGCCTAATAACCGATAGAGGTAATCAATGCTGTGCACAACTCTACCAAGACTTTCATCCTATTCCTCCTGTATTACAGCTCCTAATTCCGTTGTCCAGCATTCTGAAGTTTCTGGAGACAACACGTATTAAACTGTTAGGGGGGGAAGCGACTCAGAAAGAGAGTAGCGTGGTTATAATGATGTTCTCTGGGGAACAATGACCTGGGAGTGTGTCTGGTTTCATTTGCTCACCATTTATTTAATGTTGACAACATACAAACTCACTAATTATCTAAGCAAAATATGTTTTGTGTATCGGCCTGGGTGCATGTATAAGCCTGGGTGTGTGTGTGCATATGTCTCTCTCACCCTCCATCTCACTACCCATATTATTCAGCGATCTCTCCATCTCACTACCCATATTATCCAGGTATCTCTCCATCTCACTACCCATATTATCCAGGTATCTCTCCATCTCACTACCCATATTATTCAGGTATCTCTCCATCTCACTACCCATATTATTCAGGTATCTCTCCATCTCACTACCCATATTATCCAGGTATCTCTCCATCTCACTACCCATATTATTCAGGTATCTCTCCATCTCACTACCCATATTATTCAGGTATCTCTCCATCTCACTACCCATATTATTCAGGTATCTCTCCATCTCACTACCCATATTATTCAGGTATCTCTCCATCTCACTACCCATATTATTCAGGTATCTCTCCATCTCACTACCCATATTATTCAGGTATCTCTCCATCTCACTACCCATATTATTCAGGTATCTCTCCATCTCACTACCCATATTATTCAGGTATCTCTCCATCTCACTACCCATATTATTCAGGTATCTCTCCATCTCACTACGCTTGTGTACGTGTGTGAGTGTGAGAGTGAGAGAGAGAGAGAGAGAAAGCTAGCAAGCCACTTTTAACACGTGTGTGTGTGTGTGTATACGTGTGTGTATGTGTGCATATGTGTGTGTACGTGTATGTGTGTATGTGTTTACATGTGTGCATATGTGTATGTACGTGTATGTGTGTATGTGTGTATGCATGTGTACGTGCATAGGAGCATGTCCGTGTGTGTGTGCATATGTAGTGGTTCGTTAGATAGTTAGCTGTGTCTAGCTGTGTTTAATAAGACCTCTAAGGCCATCGTAGCAGCTCTATTGTGTGTCACATTGAGCACCCACACCAACAGACAACTCCATTAACCTCTTCAGTCGACCCTCTACTTTTTTGAACATTTTGTTAAAAATCGCGCAACATTTCAGCGCCCTGCTACTCATGCCAGGAATATAGTACGTTCATATGGTTAGAATGTGTGGATAGGGAACCCTCGGACGTTTTTAAAACTGGTTAAATCACGACTGTGGCTATTACATAACGTGCGTTACATCGGAAAGCGCAGGAAAACCTGATCACAGAAAATGGAAATAAATATCCTTGCGCCACTTCCAACAATTGTTAACAGTGAGCCGAATTAGATAAGACCGAGCATTCAACTCCCACAGCATCCCCATGTTGTCGAGTATCTTGTGAATTTAATCATCTTTGATTCTTGGTTGAACCGAAAGAGGGGCACGACGTACCTCCGGTCTCCGCCCAGATCATTCCGGAAGAGCTCTCTCCTGAAATTTTTTCCAAGACGACAGCTAATGATATGTACATCGCCTACGGATGATTTTTATCGCTTATTAACGTTTACTAATACCTAAAGTAGCATTACAAACGTATTTCGAAGTGTTTTGTGAAAGTTTATCGTCTACTTTTTGAATTTTAAAAAATGACGTTACGTTGTGAAATCGCTGTTTTTTTCGTTTATCACACAGTCTACATATAACGATATCTTGGCTTTATATGGCCCGATTTAATCGAAATAAAGACCCAATAGTGTTTATGGGACATCTAGGAGTGCCAACAAAGAAGATGGTGAAAGGTAATGACTGTTTTCTATTTTATTGTGCGGTTTGTGTAACGCCGAAATGCTAATTATTTTGTTTACGTCCCCTGCTGTGCTTTTCTGTTGTAGTGTATTGGTGCATGCTATCAGATAATAGCTTCTCATGCTGTCGCCGAAAAGCATTTTAAAAATCGGACTTGTTGCCTGGATTCACAACGAGTGTAGCTTTAATTTGATACCCTGCATGTGTATTTTAATGAACTTTTGAGTTTTAACTAATACTATTAGCATTTAGCGTAGCGCATT
>NC_088409.1:91044408-91196908 GCF_034236695.1 Oncorhynchus nerka
GTTACCTGTAGGTCTGTTCTGATAACACTGTGTTACTGTAAGACATGTTACCTGTAGGTCTGTTCTGATAACACTGTGTTACTGTAAGAGATGTTACCTGTAGGTCTGTTCTGATAACACTGTGTTACTGTAAGACATGTTACCTGTAGGTCTGTTCTGATAACACTGTGTTACTGTAAGACATGTTACCTGTAGGTCTGTTCTGATAACACTGTGTTACACTAAGAGATGTTACCTGTAGGTCTGTTCTGATAACACTGTGTTACTGTAAGACATGTTACCTGTAGGTCTGTTCTGATAACACTGTGTTACTGTAAGAGATGTTACCTGTAGGTCTGTTCTGGTAACACTGTGTTACTGTAAGACATGTTACCTGTAGGTCTGTTCTGATAACACTGTGTTACTGTAAGACATGTTACCTGTAGGTCTGTTCTGGTAACACTGTGTTACTGTAAGACATGTTACCTGTAGGTCTGTTCTGATAACACTGTGTTACTGTAAGACATGTTACCTGTAGGTCTGTTCTGATAACACTGTGTTACTGTAAGACATGTTACCTGTAGGTCTGTTCTGATAACACTGTGTTACACTAAGAGATGTTACCTGTAGGTCTGTTCTGATAACACTGTGTTCCTGTAGGTCTGTTCTGATAACACTGTGTTACTGTAAGAGATGTTACCTGTAGGTCTGTTCTGATAACACTGTGTTCCTGTAAGAGATGTTAACTGTAGGTCTGTTCTGATAGCAGGTGTAGCTCTCCACCTGGTCACTGATGAAACACAGTAAAACACCCAAACATGGAAGTTAGGAGACATCCGGTGTCGACCATTTCAAGAAAAAACAGAAGATAGATCAAATTGTAGGTGAAATCCTCTATCTCTGTCAATCCAGCTGCTGGTTCTGCAACCCTCAATCGGCTAATTCCGTTGTCCAGCATTCTGAAGTTGGAGACAACACGTATTAAACTGTTAGGGGGGGAAGCGACTCAGAAAGAGAGTAACGTGGTTATAATGATGCTGTCTGGGGAACAATGACCTGGGAGTGTGTCTGGTTTCATTTGCTCACCATTTATTTCATGTTGACAACATACAAACTCACTAATTATCTAAGCAAAATATGTTTTGTGTATCGGCCTGGGTGGATGTATCGGCCTGGGTGGATTTATCGGCTTGGGTGTGTGTGTGCATATCCATCTCACTACCCATATTATTCAGGTATCTCTCCATCTCACTACCCATATTATTCAGGTATCTCTCCATCTCACTACCCATATTATTCAGGTATCTCTCCATCTCACTACCCATATTATTCAGGTATCTCTCCATCTGACTACCCATATTATTCAGGTATCTCTCCATCTCACTACCCATATTATTCAGGTATCTCTCCATCTCACTACCCATATTATTCAGGTATCTCTCCATCTCACTACCCATATTATTGTGGTGTGTGTGTGTGGTTGAGGATCTTTATAAGCCTGTAGCGTATACAGGAGCCACCTGGGAAAAGCTGAGACATCATCTGGCCTCAGCTGGCCAATTATACATGAGAGGGAAGGATGGCATCGACAGGTTGGAAACAGCAGGTGTGCCCGTACATCTGCTCTTTTGCCATCCCACCAGCCTAGTGCCCTTTTGGATGGTGGTATATATATATATATATATAAAATTGTAAACAGTTTTTGTCTGTTGTTCTGAACCTCCAAGTTGTTGTGATATTGTCAAGTTGGCCATTTGCCTCTCCACAGCCGTACAAATAAATATTCAGAGATTTTTCTTCCATCCCTAAAAAAAGTCACCACAAAAACGAGCTGATTATCTGGATGTGTTTACGCGATACAATTAATGCAGAGTATCAATAAAAAATGTCACTTAGGCCCTAATGAACACAGTAGAACCTACAAAGTGCATCTCCGAATGGCTCAATACATCATTATCCAAACAGGTCTGGACAGGGTTGATCTTTACGTACGGATGTTTACATACGTTGTCTTTGTACTGTTTTAATCTCGTATTGTAAATAACCTTTGACATCGCTATCTTGTGATGTTTGAAGTTTTCTCAACGTCCTATTTCAACACCACGCTAGCTTCCACCTCACCACTGCTTGAGAAAGAACTGTTTGACTTCCCCACAGCCGGGTGATCAAGGCTTTCATAGGTGGACCTACTGAACATGTTGGGAGTATGTTCATGCTCTTTGTTTCATTCCCAATGATTTGTACATGTGGATGAGACCTCGCTCATGCTTCCAGAAAGCAATGCGCCTTTACCCATCAGTTTGGACTTCATTGTTAGCTGGAACATGCCCAAAGATCCACAGAATATAATAGCATAGAATCAAATTGAAAATGGTTGTATTATATTCCAGGAGTCAGATCGTTATTTATAATCACTCCAGGCCAAACAGTGTTTTCAAAAGAAACAAAAATGCAAAATGCTTAGAGAACAACCTGCTGGGAGAACAACCTGCTGGGAGAACAACCTGCTGGGAGAACAACCTGTTTGGAGAACAACCTGCTGGGAGAACAACCTGCTGGGAGAACAACCTGCTGGGAGAACAACCTGCTGGGAGAACAACCTGTTGGGAGAACAACCTGCTGGGAGAACAACCTGTTGGGAGAACAACCTGCTGGGAGAACAACCTGTTTGGAGAATAACCTGCTGGGAGAACAACCTGCTGGGAGAACAACCTGCTGGGAGAACAACCTGTTTGGAGAATAACCTGCTGGGAGAACAACCTGCTGGGAGAACAACCTGCTGGGAGAACAACCTGTTGGGAGAACAACCTGCTGGGAGAACAACCTGCTGGGAGAACAACCTGTTGGGAGAATAACCTGCTGGGAGAACAACCTGCCGGGAGAACAACCTGCTGGGAGACCAACCTGCTGGGAGAACACCCTGCTGGGAGAACAACCTGCTGGGAGAACAACCTGTTTGGAGAACAACCTGCTGGGAGAACAACCTGCTGGGAGAACAACCTGTTTGGAGAACAACCTGCTGGGAGAACAACCTGCTGGGAGAACAACCTGTTGGGAGAACAACCTGTTTGGAGAACAACCTGCTGGGAGAACAACCTGCTGGGAGAACAACCTGTTTGGAGAACAACCTGCTGGGAGAACAACCTGCTGGGAGAACAACCTGCTGGGAGAACAACCTGCTGGGAGAACAACTTGCTGGGAGAACAACGTGCTGGGAGAACAACCTGCTGGGAGAACAACCTGCTGGGAGAACAACCTGTTTGGTTTCCTCCAAATCATTGATTAGTTATATGTCACGATCGTTAGATAGCCTGCAAAGTAATGTCATACTTTCCAGGTCCATACCCAAACAGTTCGAACTACTAATTTTGAAAATTACCCTCTCCAGAAATAAGTCTCTCACTGTTGTCGCCTGCTACCGGCCACCCTCAGCTCCCAGCTGTGCCCTGGACACCATTTGTGAATTGATCGCCCCCCATCTAGCTTCAGAGTTTGATCTGTTAGGTGACCTAAACTGGGATATGCTTAACACCCCGGCAGTCCTACAATGTAAGCTAGATGCCCTCAATCTCACTCAAATCATCAAGGAACCCACCAGGTACAACCCTAACTCTGTAAACAAGGGCACCCTCATAGACGTCATCCTGACCAACTGGCCCTCCAAATACACCTCCGCTGTCTTCAACCAGGATCTCAGCGATCACTGCCTCATTGCCTGTATCCGCCACGGAGCCGCAGTCAAACGACCACCCCTCATCACTGTCAAACGCTCCCTAAAACACTTCTGTGAGCAGGCCTTTCTAATCGACCTGGCCCGGGTATCCTGGAAGGACATTGACCTCATCCCGTCAGTTGAGGATGCCTGGTCATTCTTTAAAAGTAACTTCCTCACCATTTTAGATAAGCATGCTCCGTTCAAAAATGCAGAACCAAGAACAGATACAGCCCTTGGTTCACTCCAGACCTGACTGCCCTCGACCAGCACAAAAACATCCTGTGGTGGACTGCAATAGCATCGAATAGCCCCGTGATATGCAACTGTTCAGGGAAGTCAGGAACCAATACACGCAGTCAGTCAGGAAAGCTAAGGCCAGCTTCTTCAGGCAGAAGTTTGCATCCTGTAGCTCCAACTCCAAAAAGTTCTGGGACACTGTGAAGTCCATGGAGAACAAGAGTACCTCCTCCCAGCTGCCCACTGCACTGAGGCTAGGTAACACGGTCTCCACCGATAAATCCACGAT
This sequence comes from Oncorhynchus nerka, assembly GCF_034236695.1. Lineage (NCBI taxonomy): Eukaryota > Metazoa > Chordata > Actinopteri > Salmoniformes > Salmonidae > Oncorhynchus > Oncorhynchus nerka. The sequence goes on from NC_088409.1 coordinate 91,048,629, forward strand.
TATCGAAAGCTTCAATAAGCACTTCTCACCGGCTGGCCATGCCTTCCGCCTGGCTACTCCAACCTCGGCCAACAGCTCCGCCCCGCAGCTCCTCGCCCAAGCCTCTCCAGGTTCTCCTTTACCCAAATCCAGATAGCAGATGTTCTGAAAGAGCTGCAAAACCTAGACCCGTACAAATCAGCTGGGCTTGACAATCTGGACCCTCTATTTCTGAAACTATCTGCCGCCATTGTCGCAACCCCTATTACCAGCCTGTTCAACCTCTCTTTCATATCGTCTGAGATCCCCAAGGATTGAAAGCTGCCGCAGTCATCCCCCTCTTCAAAGGGGGAGACACCCTGGACCCAAACTGCTATAGACCTATATCCATCCTGCCCTGCCTATCTAAGGTCTTCGAAAGCCAAGTCAACAAACAGGTCACTGACCATCTCGAATCCCACCGTACCTTCTCCGCTGTGCAATCTGGTTTCCGAGCCGGTCACAGGTGCACCTCAGCCACGCTCAAGGTACTAAACGATATCATAACCGCCATCGATAAAAGACAGTACTGTGCAGCCGTCTTCATCGACCTCTCCAAGGCTTTCGACTCTGTCAATCACCATATTCTTATCGGCAGACTCAATAGCCTCGGTTTCTCGGATGACTGCCTTGCCTGGTTCACCAATTACTTTGCAGACAAAGTTCAGTGTGTCAAATCGGAGGGCATGCTGTCCGGTCCTCTGGCAGTTTCTATGGGGGTGCCACAGGGTTCAATTCTCGGGCCGACTCTTTTCTCTGTATATATCAATGATGTTGCTCTTGCTGCGGGCGATTCCTTGATCCACCTCTACGCAGACGACACCATTCTATATACTTTCGGCCCGTCATTGGACACTGTGCTATCTAACCTCCAAACGAGCTTCAATGCCATACAGCACTCCTTCCGTGGCCTCCAACTGCTCTTAAACGCGAGTAAAACCAAATGCATGCTTTTCAACCGATCGCTGCCTGCACCCGCATGCCCGACTAGCATCACCACCCTGGATGGTTCCGACCTTGAATATGTGGACATCTATAAGTACCTAGGTGTCTGGCTAGACTGCAAACTCTCCTTCCAGACTCACATCAAACATCTCCAATCGAAAATCAAATCAAGAGTCGGCTTTCTATTCCGCAACAAAGCCTCTTTCACTCACGCCGCCAAGCTTACCCTAGTAAAACTGACTATCCTACCGATCCTCGATTTCGCGATGTCATCTACAAAATGGCTTCCAACACTCTACTCAGCAAACTGGATGCAGTCTATCACAGTGCCATCCGTTTTGTCACCAAAGCACCTTATACCACCCACCACTGCGACTTGTATGCTCTAGTCGGCTGGCCCTCGCTACATATTCGTCGCCAGACCCACTGGCTCCAGGTCATCTACAAGTCCATGCTAGGTAAAGCTCCGCCTTATCTCAGTTCACTGGTCACGATGGCAACACCCATCCGTAGCACACGCTCCAGCAGGTGTATCTCACTGATCATCCCTAAAGCCAACACCTCATTTGGCCGCCTTTCGTTCCAGTACTCTGCTGCCTGTGACTGGAACGAACTGCAAAATCGCTGAAGTTGGAGACTTTTATCTCCCTCACCAACTTCAAACATCAGCTATCCGAGCAGCTAACCGATCGCTGCAGCTGTACATAGTCTATTGGTAAATAGCCCACCCATTTTCACCTACCTCATTCCCATACTGTTTTTATACAGTTTTTTTTATTTACTTTTCTGCTCTTTTGCACACCAATATCTCTACCTGTACATGACCATCTGATCATTTATCACCCCAGTGTTAATCTGCAAAATTGTATTATTCGCCTACCTCCTCATGCCTTTTGCACACATTGTATATAGACTGCCCATTTTTTTTTCTACTGTGTTATTGACTTGTTAATTGTTTACTCCATGTGTAACTCTGTGTTGTCTGTTCACACTGCTATGCTTTATCTTGGCCAGGTCGCAGTTGCAAATGAGAACATGTTCTCAACTAGCCTACCTGGTTAAATAAAGGTGTTCTCAACTAGCCTACCTGGTTAAATAAAGGTGTTCTCAACTAGCCTACCTGGTTAAATAAAGGTGTTCTCAACTAGCCTACCTGGTTAAATAAAGGTGTTCTCAACTAGCCTACCTGGTTAAATAAAGGTGTTCTCAACTAGCCTACCTGGTTAAATAAAGGTGTTCTCAACTAGCCTACCTGGTTAAATAAAGGTGTTCTCAACTAGCCTACCTGGTTAAATAAAGGTGTTCTCAACTGGCCTACCTGGTTCAATAAAGGTGTTCTCAACTAGCCTACCTGGTTAAATAAAGGTGTTCTCAACTAGCCTACCTGGTTAAATAAAGGTGTTCTCAACTAGCCTACCTGGTTAAATAAAGGTGTTCTCAACTGGCCTACCTGGTTAAATAAAGGTGTTCTCAACTAGTCTACCTGGTTAAATAAAGGTGTTCTCAACTGGCCTACCTGGTTAAATAAAGGTGTTCTCAACTGGCCTACCTGGTTAAATAAAGGTGTTCTCAACTGGCCTACCTGGTTAAATAAAGGTGTTCTCAACTAGCCTACCTGGTTAAATAAAGGTGTTCTCAACTAGCCTACCTGGTTAAATAAAGGTGTTCTCAACTAGCCTACCTGGTTAAATAAAGGTGTTCTCATCTAGCCTACCTGGTTAAATAAAGGTGTTCTCAACTAGCCTACCTGGTTAAATAAAGGTGTTCTCAACTAGCCTCCCTGGTCAAATAAAGGTGTTCTCAACTGGCCTACCTGGTTAAATAAAGGTGTTCTCAACTAGCCTACCTGGTTAAATAAAGGTGTTCTCAACTGGCCTACCTGGTTAAATAAAGGTGTTCTCAACTAGCCTACCTAGTTAAATAAAGGTGTTCTCAACTAGCCTACCTGGTTAAATAAAGGTGTTCTCAACTGGCCTACCTGGTTAAATAAAGGTGTTCTCAACTAGCCTACCTGGTTAAATAAAGGTGTTCTCAACTAGCCTACCTGGTTAAATAAAGGTGTTCTCAACTAGCCTACCTGGTTAAATAAAGGTGTTCTCATCTAGCCTACCTGGTTAAATAAAGGTGTTCTCAACTAGCCTACCTGGTTAAATAAAGGTGTTCTCAACTAGCCTCCCTGGTCAAATAAAGGTGTTCTCAACTGGCCTACCTGGTTAAATAAAGGTGTTCTCAACTAGCCTACCTGGTTAAATAAAGGTGTTCTCAACTGGCCTACCTGGTTAAATAAAGGTGTTCTCAACTAGCCTACCTGGTTAAATAAAGGTGTTCTCAACTAGCCTACCTGGTTAAATAAAGGTGTTCTCATCTAGCCTACCTGGTTAAATAAAGGTGTTCTCATCTAGCCTACCTGGTTAAATAAAGGTGTTCTCAACTAGCCTACCTGGTTAAATAAAGGTGTTCTCAACTAGCCTACCTGGTTAAATAAAGGTGTTCTCAACTAGCCTACCTGGTTAAATAAAGGTGTTCTCAACTAGCCTACCTGGTTAAATAAAGGTGTTCTCAACTGGCCTACCTGGTTAAATAAAGGTGTTCTCAACTAGCCTACCTGGTTAAATAAAGGTGTTCTCAACTGGCCTACCTGGTTAAATAAAGGTGTTCTCAACTAGCCTACCTGGTTAAATAAAGGTGAAATAAAAATAAAATAAAAAAATGATAAGGAGTGGACCAAGATGCAGTATGGTATGTTTCCATCCTTTTATTGGGAAGAGAAACTCAAAGAAGAAAACAATAAAGCAAAAAAACAAAACATGAAGGCTCTGGACTGCCGACACGTTGCTGGAGGCTCTAGACTGCCGACACGTCGCTGGAGGCTCTAGACTGCCGACACGTCGCTGGAGGCTCTGGCCTGCCGACACGTCGCTGGAGGCTCTAGACTGCCGACACGTCGCTGGAGGCTCTGGACTGCCGACACGTCGCTGGAGGCTCTAGACTGCCGACACGTCGCTGGAGGCTCTGGCCTGCCGACACGTCGCTGGAGGCTCTAGACTGCCGACACGTTGCTGGAGGCTCTGGCTTGCAAACACGTTGCTGGAGGCTCTGGACTGCCGACACGTCGCTGGAGGCTCTGGACTGCCGACACGTCGCTGGAGGCTCTAGACTGTCGACACGTCGCTGGAGGCTCTGGACTGCCGACACGTCGCTGGAGGCTCTGGCCTGCCGACACGTCGCTGGAGGCTCTGGACTGCCGACGGTCGCTGGAGGCTCTGGACTGGGAACCCTCACAGGAGGCTCTGGACTGCCGACGGTCGCTGGAGGCTCTGGACTGGGAACCCTCACAGGAGGCTCTGGACTGCCGACGGTCGCTGGAGGCTCTGGACTGCCGACGGTCGCTGGATGCTCTGGACTGCCGACGGTCGCTGGAGGCCCTGGACTGCGGACCGTCACTGGAGCCTCTGGACTGCGGACCGTCTCAGGAGGTTCTGGACTGTGGACCGTCTCAGGAGGTTCCGGACTGTGGACCGTCTCAGGAGGTTCCGGACTGTGGACCGTCTCAGGAGGTTCTGGACTGTGGACCGTCTCAGGAGGTTCCGGACTGTGGACCGTCTCAGGAGGTTCCGGACTGTGGGCATGTATGGGATGGACTAGCATGGAGTCACATCAGAAGAGAGCAGGGCGTGACAAGTGTATATCAAGGGATAAAGAAGTTTAAACTAGTGTTCCCCTGTACCTTTAGATCAAGGTATAATGTTCCCCTGTACCTTTAGATCAAGGTATAATGTTCCCCTGTACCTTTAGATCAAGGTATAATGTTCCCCTGTACCTTTAGATCAAGGTATAATGTTCCCCTGTACCTTTAGATCAAGGTATAATGTTCCCCTGTACCTTTAGATCAAGGTATAATGTTCCCCTGTACCTTTAGATCAAGGTATAATGTTCCCCTGTACCTTTAGATCAAGGTATAATGTTCCCCTGTACCTTTAGATCAAGGTATAATGTTCCCCTGTACCTTTAGATCAAGGTATAATGTTCCCCTGTACCTTTAGATCAAGGTATAATGTTCCCCTGTACCTTTAGATCAAGGTATAATGTTCCCCCTGTACCTTTAGATCAAGGTATAATGTTCCCCTGTACCTTTAGATCAAGGTATAATGTTCCCCTGTACCTTTAGATCAAGGTATAATGTTCCCCTGTACCTTTAGATCAAGGTATAATGTTCCCCTGTACCTTTAGATCAAGGTATAATGTTCCCCTGTACCTTTAGATCAAGGTATAATGTGGAGGTCTAATATTCCCCTGTAAGGTCTTAGCAACCATTTCACAATAAAGTCTACACCTGTTGTATTCGGTGCAAATCAATTAAATGTGATTTGACTTAAGAAATAGCTGTTGCAGAGAGAGAGAGCTTACGGAGAGGGAGAGCGGATGGAGCGAGAGAGAAGATGAGAGAGATGGCGAGAGAGCTGATGGAGAGAGATAGATGATGGAGAAAAGAGCTGATGGAGAGAGAGAGCTGAAGGTAAGAGAGATGATGTAGAGAAAGCTGATGGAGAGTGAGCTGATGGATAGAGAGAACTAACAAAGAGTGAGTCGATGGAGAGGAGAGAGAGCTGATGAAGGGAGAGAAATATTGGAGGGAGGGAGATGATGGAGAGAGATAGAGATGATGGAGAGTGAGAGATATATTGGAGAGAGAGAGATCTTGGAGAGAGAAAGCTGAAGAAGAGAGAGAGATGATGAGACAGGAGCTGATGGAGAGAGAGAACTAATGGAGAGAGAGAGCTGATGGAGAGAGAGAGATCTGATGGAGAGAGAGATGATGGAGAGAGAGATGATGGAGAAATAGAGAGAGAGAGAAAGAGAGAGAGAGAGAAAGAGAGAGAGAGAGATGATGGAGGAGATATTTGATGGAGAGAGGGCTGATGGAGAGAGAGATGATGGAGAGAGAAAGCTGATGGAGAGAGAGAACTGATGGAAAGAGAGAGCTGATGGAGAGAAATAGGAGAAGGAGGAAAGAGCTGATGGAGAGAGAACTGATGTAGAGAGAGAGCTGATGGTGAGCGATAGATGGAGAGCGATAGATAGAGAGTGATAGATGATGGAGAGAAAGGGCTGATGGAGAGAGAGTTCTGATGGAGAGCGATAGATGGAGAGAGATAACCAATGGAGAGAGAGAGAGATCTGAGTGAGAGAGAGAGAACTTTGTCTTTCCAGGGAGCTCAATACAATTGTTGTGTTCCGTGTTTAGCCAGTTGACCTGGCGCACAGTTTGCTTTGATCAATATTCCTAGTCCTGTATGTGAACTCATAAGAGCCGAGTGGAGAAAGGGCTTAGTGTAGGAAAATGAAGAATAGAATGTCTGTGTGCGTGTGTTTTGTTATGTGCTGTGAAGGAGACAGGCTTGGCACCAAAGACCAAAAGTGTTAATTACTTATTGATTCAATTTAGCTGATGACTCCTAAAAAGGACAAGGGTGACTGAAGCCAGAAAAGAGACAGGGTCTCTCTCTCTCTGTCTGTTCTCTTCCTCTCTCTCTCTCTCTCTCTCTCTCTCTCTCTCTGTTCTCGCTCTCGCTCTCTCTCTCTCTCTCTCTCTCTCTCTCTGTCTCTCTCTCTGTCTCTGTCTGTTCTCTCTCTGTTCTCTCTCCGTTCTCTCTCCCCCCCTCTCTCTCTCTCTCTCTCTCTCTCTCTCAAAGGTGTTTGATCTTCACAGGTTGCCCTTTTCTTGTGGCAACAGGTCACATATCTTGATGCTGTGATGGCACACTGTGGTATTTCACCCAATAGATATGGATATGTAATCCGAGGGAAATATGTGTCTCTAATATGGTCATGCATTGGGCAGGGGGTTAGGAAGTGCAGCTCAGTTTCCACCTCATTTTGTGGGCAGTGTGCACATAGCCAGTCTTCTCTTGAGAGCCAGGTCTGCCTTTGGCGGCCTTTCTCAATAGCAAGGCCATGCTCACTGAGTCTGTACATAGTCAAATGTTTCCTTCATTTTGAATCAGTTACAGTGGTCAGGTATTCTGTCGCTGGCTGTGTACTCTCTGTTTAGGGCCAAAAAGCATTCTAGTTTGCTCCGTTTTTTTTATAATCCTTTCCAATGTGTCAAGTAATTATCTTTCTGTTTTTTTGTGATTTGGTTGAGTCTAATTGTGTTGTTGTCCTAATTGTGTTTGTGTTTGTGAACAGAGCCCCAGGACCAGCTTGCTTAGGGGACTCTTCTCCAGGTTCATCTCTCTGTAGGTGATGGCTTTGTTATGGAAGATTTGGAAATCGCTTCCTTTTAGGTGGTTGGAGAATTGACGGTTCTTCTCTGGATTTTGATCATTAGTGGGTATCGGCCAGTTCTGCTCTGCATGCATTATTTGGTGTTTTCCTTTGTACACAGAGAATATTTTGGCAGAATTCTGCTTAGGCCGAGGTATGTATAATTTTTTTGTGTGCTCTAAGTCAACAGTGTCTAGATGGAATTTGTAGTTGTGGTCCTGGCGACTGGACCTTTTTTAGAACACCATTATTTTTGTCTTACTGAGATTTACTGTCAGGGCAGAATGTGTATATCCTAAAGGCATGACATGTTTTCTATGCTAGCACAAAACTGTGTCTTCCTGCTTTCTGACACTGTTTCCTATGAATACCCTGAAGCTGTCACTGTTTTCCTATGAATACCCTGAAGCTGACACTGTTTTCTAGGAATACCCTGAAGCTGTTACTGTTTCCTAGGAATACCCTGAAGCTGTTACTGTTTTCCTAGGAATACCCTGAAGCTGACACTGTTTCCTATGAATACCCTGAAGCTGACACTGTTTCCTATGAATACCCTGAAGCTGACACTGTTTTCTAGGAATACCCTGAAGCTGACACTGTTTTCTAGGAATACCCTGAAGCTGACACTGTTTCCTATGAATACCCAGAAGCTGACACTGTTTCCTATGAATACCCTGAAGCTGACACTGTTTTCTAGGAATACCCTGAAGCTGACACTGTTTCCTATGAATACCCAGAAGCTGACACTGTTTCCTATGAATACCCTGAAGCTGACACTGTTTTCTAGGAATACCCTGAAGCTGACACTGTTTTCTAGGAATACCCTGAAGCTGACACTGTTTTCTAGGAATACCCTGAAGCTGACATTCGGTTTACAGGAAGACCCTGAAGCTGACATTCGGTTTACAGGAACACCCTGAAGCTGACATTCGGTTTACAGGAACACCCTGAAGTTGACATTCGGTTTACAGGAACACCCTGAAGCTGACATTCGGTTTACAGGAACACCCTGAAGCTGACATTCGGTTTACAGGAACACCCTGAAGCTGACATTCGGTTTACAGGAACACCCTGAAGCTGACATTCGGTTTACAGGACACCTACTGTAGGTTGAAAGATCAATGTATGTTCCTTCGATAATTGTTTCTGTCATTCATCCTCCTTTCCCACACCTCTGTGCTCTCTCTCCCTCTCCATGTGTAGGTGTTCACAGACATATAACTTTTCAGTCAATCTCATCGCTGACATATCCCTAACTCTGTATTTACGCCTGATTAATTATTTTAATGGCACCACAAATCCTCACATGTCAAGTTTGTGAGTGTGTGTAGTGTAGTTGTGTGTATGTGTTTGTGTGTGTTTACAGGTGTATGTGTGATGAATGACATTAATGACACCAGCCGTCTTCAGCTCCCAGCAATGCAGCTCATATTTTATTTAGAATAGAGGGGAGGAGAAGGAGGAGGGAGAAGGACGGAGGGAGGAAGGAGAAGGAAGGAGGGAGAGGTAGAGGAGGAGAATGAACATTCTCTTTCTTTTCAAACACACAGTCACACACACACACATTCATACACACACACAGTCACACAACACACACAGTCACACACACCCACACAGTCACACACATATAATAGACTGGCCAGTCAACCAGAGTGGTTCCACAGTTAAAGAGCTCCTATGTCTCTGGACTCCTGAATCATTGATGAAAGGAGAGCAACACGGGAAATGTTCTGGCCGAGCTCCTCTGTTTCACAAATAAACACACAGAGAGGGGCCATGTTGCTAAAACGTTCTCATCGTCTCAATAGACAGAGAGGTTATGTTATTTAAACGTTTTCATTACTCTGGACTAGAGGCCACAGACAGGGCAGGATGTACAGTATTTGAGTGGGGTTGTTAGTTAGCTAGAGGCCACAGACAGGGCAGGATGTACAGTATTTGAGTGGGGTTGTTAGTTAGCTAGAGGCCACAGACAGGGCAGGATGTACAGTATTTGAGTGGGGTTGTTAGTTAGCTAGATGCCACAGACAGGGCAGGATAGACAGTATTTGAGTGGGGTTGTTAGTCAGCTAGAGGCCATAGACAGGGCAGGATGTACAGTATTTGAGTGGGGTTGTTAGTCGGCTAGAGGCCACAGACAGGCCAGAATGTACAGTATTTGAGTGGGGTTGTTAGTCGGCTAGAGGCAACAGACAGGGCAGGATGTACAGTATTTGAGTGGGGTTGTTAGTCGGCTAGAGGCCACAAACAGGGCAGGATGTACAGTATTTGAGTGGGGTTGTTAGTCGGCTAGAGGCCACAGACAGGGCAGGATGTACAGTATTTGAGTGGGGTTGTTAGTCGGCTAGAGGCCACAGACAGGGCAGGATGTACAGTATTTGAGTGGGGTTGTTAGTCGGCTAGAAGCCACAGGCAGGCCAGAATGTACAGTATTTGAGTGGGGTTGTTAGTCGGCTAGAGGCCATAGACAGGGCAGGATGTACAGTATTTGAGTGGGGTTGTTAGTCGGCTAGAGGCCACAGACAGGCCAGAATGTACAGTATTTGAGTGGGGTTGTTAGTCGGCTAGAGGCCACAGACAGGGCAGGATGTACAGTATTTGAGTGGGGTTGTTAGTCGGCTAGAGGCCACAAACAGGGCAGGATGTACAGTATTTGAGTGGGGTTGTTAGTCGGCTAGAGGCCACAGACAGGGCAGGATGTACAGTTTTTGAGTGGGGTTGTTAGTCGGCTAGAGGCCAGACAGGGCAGGATGTACAGTATTTGAGTGGGGTTGTTAGTCGGCTAGAGGCCACAGACAGGGCAGGATGTACAGTATTTGAGTGGGGTTGTTAGTCGGCTAGAGGCCACAGACAGGGCAGGATGTACAGTATTTGAGTGGGGTTGTTAGTCGGCTAGAAGCCACAGGCAGGCCAGAATGTACAGTATTTGAGTGGGGTTGTTAGTCGGCTAGAGGCCATAGACAGGGCAGGATGTACAGTATTTGAGTGGGGTTGTTAGTCGGCTAGAGGCCACAGACAGGCCAGAATGTACAGTATTTGAGTGGGGTTGTTAGTCGGCTAGAGGCCACAGACAGTGCAGGATGTACAGTATTTGAGTGGGGTTGTTAGTCGGCTAGAGGCCACAAAAAGGGCAGGATGTACAGTATTTGAGTGGGGTTGTTAGTCGGCTAGAGGCCACAGAAAGGGCAGGATGTACAGTATTTGAGTGGGGTTGTTAGTCGGCTAGAGGCCAGACAGGGCAGGATGTACAGTATTTGAGTGGGGTTGTTAGTCGGCTAGAGGCCACAGACAGGGCAGGATGTACAGTATTTGAGTGGGGTTGTTAGTCGGCTAGAGGCCACAGACAGGGCAGGATGTACAGTATTTGAGTGGGGTTGTTAGTCGGCTAGAAGCCACAGACAGGGCAGGATGTACAGTATTTGAGTGGGGTTGTTAGTCGGCTAGAGGCCACAGACAGGGCAGGATGTACAGTATTTGAGTGGGGTTGTTAGTCGGCTAGAAGCCACAGACAGGGCAGGATGTACAGTATTTGAGTGGGGTTGTTAGTCGGCTAGAGGCCACAGACAGGGCAGGATGTACAGTATCTGAGTGGGGTTGTTAGTCGGCTAGAAGCCACAGACAGGGCAGGATGTACAGTATTTAAGTGGGGTTGTTAGTCAGCTAGAGGCCACAGACAGGGCAGGATGTACAGTATTTGAGTGGGGTTGTTAGTCAGCTAGAAGCCACAGACAGGGCAGGATGTACAGTATTTGAGTGGGGTTGTTAGTCGGCTAGAGGCCATAGACAGGGCAGGATGTACAGTATTTGAGTGGGGTTGTTAGTCGGCTAGAGGCCACAGACAGGGCAGGATGTACAGTATTTAAGTGGGGTTGTTAGTCAGCTAGAGGCCACAGACAGGGCAGGATGTACAGTATTTGAGTGGGGTTGTTAGTCAGCTAGAAGCCACAGACAGGGCAGGATGTACAGTATTTGAGTGGGGTTGTTAGTCAGCTAGAGGCCACAGACAGAGCAGGATGTACAGTATTTGAGTGGGGTTGTTAGTCGGCTAGAAGCCACAGACAGGGCAGGATGTACAGTATTTGAGTGGGGTTGTTAGTCAGCTAGAGGCCACAGACAGGGCAGGATGTACAGTATCTGAGTGGGGTTGTTAGTCGGCTAGAGGCCACAGACAGGGCAGGATGTACAGTATTTGAGTGGGGTTGTTAGTCGGCTAGAGGCCACAGACAGGGCAGGATGTACAGTATTTGAGTGGGGTTGTTAGTCGGCTAGAGGCCACAGACAGGGCAGGATGTACAGTATCTGAGTGGGGTTGTTAGTCGGCTAGAGGCCACAGACAGGGCAGGATGTACAGTATTTGAGTGGGGTTGTTAGTCGGCTAGAGGCCACAGACAGGGCAGGATGTACAGTATTTGAGTGGGGTTGTTAGTCAGCTAGAGGCCACAGACAGGGCAGGATGTACAGTATTTGAGTGGGGTTGTTAGTCAGCTAGAGGCCACAGACAGGGCAGGATGTACAGAATTTGAGTGGGGTTGTTAGTCAGCTAGAAGCCACAGACAGGGCAGGATGTACAGTATTTGAGTGGGGTTGTTAGTCAGCTAGAGGCCACAGACAGGGCAGGATGTACAGTATTTGAGTGGGGTTGTTAGTCAGCTAGAAGCCACAGACAGGGCAGGATGTACAGTATTTGAGTGGGGTTGTTAGTCGGCTAGAAGCCACAGACAGGGCAGGATGTACAGTATTTGAGTGGGGTTGTTAGTCAGCTAGAAGCCACAGACAGGGCAGGATGTACAGTATTTGAGTGGGGTTGTTAGTCAGCTAGAGGCCACAGACAGGGCAGGATGTACAGTATTTGAGTGGGGTTGTTAGTCAGCTAGAGGCCACAGACAGGGCAGGATGTACAGTATCTGAGTGGGGTTGTTAGTCGGCTAGAAGCCACAGACAGTGCAGGATGTACAGTATTTGAGTGGGGTTGTTAGTCAGCTAGAGGCCACAGACAGGGCAGGATGTATAGTATCTGAGTGGGGTTGTTAGTCGGCTAGAAGCCACAGACAGGGCAGGATGTACAGTATCTGAGTGGGGTTGTTAGTCGGCTAGAAGCCACAGACAGGGCAGGATGTACAGTATTTGAGTGGGGTTGTTAGTCAGCTAGAGGCCACAGACAGGGCAGGATGTACAGTATTTGAGTGGGGTTGTTAGTCAGCTAGAGGCCACAGACAGGGCAGGATGTACAGTATCTGAGTGGGGTTGTTAGTCAGCTAGAGGCCACAGACAGGGCAGGATGTACAGTATTTGAGTGGGGTTGTTAGTCGGCTAGAGGCCACAGACAGGCCAGAATGTACAGTATTTGAGTGGGGTTGTTAGTCGGCTAGAGGCCACAGACAGGGCAGGATGTACAATATTTGAGTGGGGTTGTTAGTCGGCTAGAGGCCACAAAAAGGGCAGGATGTACAGTATTTGAGTGGGGTTGTTAGTCGGCTAGAGGCCACAGAAAGGGCAGGATGTACAGTATTTGAGTGGGGTTGTTAGTCGGCTAGAGGCCAGACAGGGCAGGATGTACAGTATTTGAGTGGGGTTGTTAGTCGGCTAGAGGCCACAGACAGGGCAGGATGTACAGTATTTGAGTGGGGTTGTTAGTCGGCTAGAGGCCACAGACAGGGCAGGATGTACAGTATTTAGAGGCCACAGACAGGGCAGGATGTACAGTATTTGAGTGGGGTTGTTAGTCGGCTAGAAGCCACAGACAGGGCAGGATGTACAGTATTTGAGTGGGGTTGTTAGTCGGCTAGAGGCCACAGACAGGGCAGGATGTACAGTATTTGAGTGGGGTTGTTAGTCGGCTAGAGGCCACAGACAGGGCAGGATGTACAGATTTGTACAGTATTTACAGTAAGGGGTTGTTAGTCAGCTAGAGGCCACAGACAGGGCAGGATGTACAGTATTTGAGTGGGGTTGTTAGTCAGCTAGAAGCCACAGACAGGGCAGGATGTACAGTATTTGAGTGGGGTTGTTAGTCAGCTAGCTAGAGGCCACAGACAGAGCAGGATGTACAGTATTTGAGTGGGGTTGTTAGTGGGGCTAGAAGCCACAGACAGGGCAGGATGTACAGTATTTGAGTGGGGTTGTTAGTCAGCTAGAGGCCACAGACAGGGCAGGATGTACAGTATCTGAGTGGGGTTGTTAGTCGGCTAGAGGCCACAGACAGGGCAGGATGTACAGTATTTGAGTGGGGTTGTTAGTCGGCTAGAGGCCACAGACAGGGCAGGATGTACAGTATTTGAGTGGGGTTGTTAGTCGGCTAGAGGCCACAGACAGGGCAGGATGTACAGTATCTGAGTGGGGTTGTTAGTCGGCTAGAGGCCACAGACAGGGCAGGATGTACAGTATTTGAGTGGGGTTGTTAGTCGGCTAGAGGCCACAGACAGGGCAGGATGTACAGTATTTGAGTGGGGTTGTTAGTCAGCTAGAGGCCACAGACAGGGCAGGATGTACAGTATTTGAGTGGGGTTGTTAGTCAGCTAGAGGCCACAGACAGGGCAGGATGTACAGAATTTGAGTGGGGTTGTTAGTCAGCTAGAAGCCACAGACAGGGCAGGATGTACAGTATTTGAGTGGGGTTGTTAGTCAGCTAGAGGCCACAGACAGGGCAGGATGTACAGTATTTGAGTGGGGTTGTTAGTCAGCTAGAAGCCACAGACAGGGCAGGATGTACAGTATTTGAGTGGGGTTGTTAGTCGGCTAGAAGCCACAGACAGGGCAGGATGAACAGTATTTGAGTGGGGTTGTTAGTCAGCTAGAAGCCACAGACAGGGCAGGATGTACAGTATTTGAGTGGGGTTGTTAGTCAGCTAGAGGCCACAGACAGGGCAGGATGTACAGTATTTGAGTGGGGTTGTTAGTCAGCTAGAGGCCACAGACAGGGCAGGATGTACAGTATCTGAGTGGGGTTGTTAGTCGGCTAGAAGCCACAGACAGTGCAGGATGTACAGTATTTGAGTGGGGTTGTTAGTCAGCTAGAGGCCACAGACAGGGCAGGATGTATAGTATCTGAGTGGGGTTGTTAGTCGGCTAGAAGCCACAGACAGGGCAGGATGTACAGTATCTGAGTGGGGTTGTTAGTCGGCTAGAAGCCACAGACAGGGCAGGATGTACAGTATTTGAGTGGGGTTGTTAGTCAGCTAGAGGCCACAGACAGGGCAGGATGTACAGTATTTGAGTGGGGTTGTTAGTCAGCTAGAGGCCACAGACAGGGCAGGATGTACAGTATCTGAGTGGGGTTGTTAGTCAGCTAGAGGCCACAGACAGGGCAGGATGTACAGTATTTGAGTGGGGTTGTTAGTCAGCTAGAGGCCACAGACAGGGCAGGATGTACAGTATTTGAGTGGGGTTGTTAGTCAGCTAGAGGCCACAGACAGGGCAGGATGTGATCGACTGGTGTTGCTAGTTGGTGTCACAGTGAGACAGAACAATTACTAACACTACTACACCATCAAATCAAAGGTAATTTTATTTGTCACATGCCTTTGTAAACAGGTGTTTACTAACAGTGAAATGCTTATTCACGGGCCCTTCCCAACAATGCAGAGAGAAAAAAATAGTGGAAAGATAAGACATGCCACTTTGTTTACATACTCATCTCATATGTATATACTGTTCTCGATACCATCTACTGTATCTTGCCTATGCTGCTCTGTACCATCACTCATTCATATATCCTTATGTACATATTCTTTATCCCCTTACACTGTGTATAAGACAGTAGTTTTGGAATTGTTAGTTAGATTACTTGTTGGTTATTACTGCATTGTCGGAACTAGAAGCACAAGCATTTCGCTACACTCGCATTAACATCTGCTAACCATGTGTATGTGACAAATAAAATTTGATTTGAAAAAAAATACACAATGAGCAACGATAACTTGGCTTTACGAGGTAATTGAGGTAGATATGTTCGTATAGGTAGGGATAAAGTGACTAGGCAACTGTAACGCTCGTCTTCCTCCTCTTCTGAGGAGGAGTAGCAAGGATCGGAGGACCAATGCGCAGCGTCGTACATGTTCATGATGAATTTATTAAACACAGAACACTAAAACAAAAATAACAAAGAGAATGACACGAAAGGAAACAGTCCTGTCTGGTGACATACACAAAGACAGAAAACATTCACACACGAAACACAGGTGGGAAAAGGCTACCTAAGTATGTTTCTCAATCAGAGACAACTAACGACACCTGCCTCTGATTGAGAACCATACGAGGCCAAACACAAGACACAACATGTTGTGGTGCCATATTCTTTCCATTTATTAATAATGGATTTAATGGTTCTCCGTGGGATGTTCAAAGTTTCTGATATTTTTCTATAACCCAACCCTGATCTGTACTTCTCCACAACTTTGTCCCTGACCTGTTTGGAGAGCTCCTTGGTCTTCATAGTGCCGTTTGCTTGGTGGTGCTCCTTGCTTAGTGGTGTTGCAGACTCTGGGGCCTTTCAGAACAGGTGTATATATATACTGAGATCATGTGACAGATCATGTGACAGATCATGTGACAGATCATGTGACACTTAGATTGCACACAGGTGGACGTTATTGAACTAATTATGTGACTTCTGAAGGTAATTGGTTGCACCAACAAAGGGGGTGAATACATATGCAAGCATCACTTTTCTGAGGGGTTTTTCTGAATTCTTTGAAACAAGTAATTTTTTTCATTTCACTTCACCAATTTGGACTATTTTGTGTATGTCCATTACATGAAATCAAAATAAAAAATCTATTTAAATTACAGGTTGTAATGCAACAAAATAGTAAAAATGATAAGGGGGGTGAATACTCTTGCAATGCACTGTACCTACATAGTACCTTAAGTAGGTTACTTGAATTCTACAGTGTATGCAATTTATTGGACTACGATGAAATAGGTTTTGATGAACTCCACATGGTGGGGAAAGTGCACGGTATGATCTGGATGACCACTGGATGCTTCCGGTGACATGATGATAGATGCTTGACTGCCGTTTGACAAATACACATATTCTTGCTATTATCCATAATAATCTCATCATTTAGACCAGTGGTCACCAACCTTTTCTGAGTCAAGATCACTTTCTTAATCAAAATGCATGCTGACATCTACCGCTCTAGTTTTTTATTAACATGACTTACATAATGTAACCAATTAAAAACAGTTCTGTAGCAATGAGGTTTGTGCTGTAAGCTATAGACACAATACATTATCACCACATATTGGCTCTGCTTGAATTTACCTGCCAATGCATTGTTGTTCGGGACATAAAAAAATAAAAAAAATTCAGAATTTGAAGTAGACTATACAATCATACCCGTAATAGATCCATTGTTGTGTTACTCGTGAGGCACAGCTGAGTGAGCATACGTTTAAATAATTTGCTATTTATTTTACTGGGCTGATGGTGCCTGCATCTGATGGTCAGTCTCAGCATCCCTCCGCTCTCCCTTTCCTCCACTGACACTGACCAAAAAGGGACACCGTCTTCCAGCTGGTGACGAAACTCGAGTCGCACCACATTATTTCTGCCTCATGCACAAATTCATGTTGTTACTCCTACGAACAGAGAAAGTGAAATATTCTATGGTATTAAAACCCAAGCCACTAATAATAATAATAACAACACAAGCCTATAGACACAATTTCCACCTCATTCATTACTGCTGCAGTGCTTGTTGTAGCGCTGAGTGGAAATAGGAAGAACGCTCATTTTATGTCTTCTAAAAGTGTTGAATACAAAGTGTTGACAGAGCTGAGTAACAACTTAAACATGAACTCATAAAAACAGCAGCTCTTTGATGTCTTCGTTGACCTTCTCTCTAGTCATGGTTTTAAACGTTTTAAAATCTCACAGTATCAATTTTGCTTTAGATTTATTTTATGCCTGCTACATTACTGCAGACTCAGTCATCTGAGCAATCTGATTGGCCAGCCGTGGCATAGTGCACTTGATTTCCTCTCCAGGGCCACCTGGAAGTCAAAGTTTGTACCTTTAAATGGCAACAGTTTGCCAATCCGGCGCGCAGGGCAACTGAATTGACTGCACCTACCACCAACAGCACCAGACTAAAACAAACAAGGCTTTATCGTTGGGTTTTTACAGAAATGTTTTTCGATCGACTTGAAATGCCTCGGCTGGTTAGTGACCACTGATGTAGACTAACCATCCCGTACTGTATCTGCGAGCTGAGAGCACCTGCCAAGACCAGAGTGGGCACATTTTCTATTTATCGCAGCAGTTTGTGACAAAACTATCAGAAGAGTTGAAAGTGCGATGGAAACACACTGAACGTTACATTTTTATTTGGTACCTGAAAAGTTATGTGAACATGTAAATGTTGTGTCCCTTACGTCATCACACACTGGTTATTAATCTGCAACATGTCTGTTTAGTGGAAACACACCACCGGAGGGAGACATTTGCACATGTTCTGTTAATGCATATTTTACAATATTTGTTGGAAAATATTTCACCAATTGGATTGAAATCTAGCTAGTTTTAGTCATTAATTCAGTCATTAATACACAAACCACAGCCCTAATATGAACCACATTGAATTAAAACCTACACTTTCTGTGATTTGTTCCTGTAACCACACGGAATTAACCCTGTAACCACGCAGAATGAATGTCAAAAAGAGCACATCGCTGAAGGCAGCAGCCCTAACCGCTAGATCAGGCCATGATTGGACCTCACATTTTGCATTCGCATAGACTTGACACTTGTACGTCGTAGCCTGGTACAGACCAGTATTGATCTTGTGTTATTAAGCTATACAAAACAATGGTTGTTGATGTGTATGGCTGAACTTCAGATACATCTTTGCACAATTGAATGTTGCAGTCATACAACCAAGGCCTAGCGTTTGAGCGAGCGAGCCGGATAGCAAGCCCTGAAACCAATGACTCAAATGCCCCAACATGGAAAGAAAGAGAACTGTTCTTTTTCAGGGACACACAAGGCTCATTTAAATTTCCCAATGCAGCAGGAAAATTCTCTGCGACAAAAGAGTGATCAAGTTAAGATCCAACATCTGTAGCCATGTGACATATGACCAGTTCCCCAGGTATGTGGCAGTCAGATCACCAGCTGGTTCAGATCACTGGCTGGTTCATATCACCGCCTGGTTCAGATCACCGCCTGGTTCATATCACCACCTGGTTCAGATCACCGCCTGGTTCATATCACCGCCTGGTTCAGATCACCGCCTGGTTCATATCACCGCCTGGTTCAGATCACCGCCTGGTTCAGATCACCGCCTGGTTCATATCACCGCCTGGTTCATATCACCGCCTGGTTCAGATCACCGCCTGGTTCAGATCACCGCCTGGTTCATATCACCGCCTGGTTCATATCACCGCCTGGTTCAGATCACCGCCTGGTTCAGATCACCGCCTGGTTCATATCACCGCCTGGTTCATATCACCGCCTGGTTCAGATCACCGCCTGGTTCAGATCACCGCCTGGTTCAGATCATCGCCAGTTTCAGTGACTCAGGCATCACTAGCCAACCCAGCGTTTAGGCAGACATCAATAATTAAGAACTGATTTGCAGCCCAATTTTCCCACATGCCATTTAGTCAGCTTCGGAATCCCTCTGCCATCACTGGCTTTAAATGTAGCCCCGGGTGTGTGTTCATGTGTGTATGGACAATTGTGTGTGTGTGTGTGTGTGTGTGTGTGTGTGTGTGTGTGTGTGTGTGTGTGTGTGTGTGTGTGTGTGTGTGTGTGTGTGTGTGTGTGTGTGTGTGTATGTGTGTGTGTGTGTGTGTGTGTGTGTGTGTGTGTGTGTGTGTGTGTGTGTGTGTGTGTAAGAGTGTGTAAGAGTGTGTAAGATAGGTCAAGGCCATGCTATATATCCAGGCTGATCACTAGAAATATACTTGGATTTTGGACGTTTGAAAAGGTCTTGAGAACGTCGATATATAATATAAAAACAATTTCCTATCCCTGGCTCCGGCTCCTGATACTCAGAGGCTCTGACATCTGACTACTGCTCCACCACAGTTCACAATGCTCTGGCAAGCCGGGAGAGTACTTGATGACAGAAACAGTGTGTTGTTTTTTACTATTTTATTTTAAGCCCTTGCCCAAACCGTAGCCATAATACAGTGAATTTCAGAGGGAAACTATGAGATCTTGTTACAGGCGATATATCCCCCTAACCCGACCCATTGCGTAATGCGCTTAAGATGGTTATCACTGATGAATAATGGCAACATTAGGATAATTTATCCTTTAGCTCAGACCAGCAGCGGAACATGACTTAGGGTTGTAACAATACACACACACACACACACACACACACACACACACACACACACACACACACACACACACACACACACACACACACACACACACTGAAAATGAGGTGTGTCCTCCTCAGATGGATTTAGTAGGAGGGAGTCGATATCAGTCTGTAGTTTCTAGACCGCCTGCTGTGAGTGTGTCTGTTTGTTTGTGATCAATCGTTTGTGTGTGTGTGTTCATGTGTGTGTGTGCAGCCACATGATTGAGGTTAGCGTGTAGTTTATAGCCCTTGATTTACATGGCACTAGGATGCATGGCTCTGTGCACATCAAACATATCTCATGTAACCATGGTTAGGGTTAGACTTCATGGCTGAGGTTAGTAGGCACAGCCATGACTTCATCACAGTGCTATGCTTTAACCATTTGTGTAGGGTGGTGGGTAGCCTAGCAGTTAACGCATTGGGCCAGTAACCGACAGGTTTGTTAGTTCGAATCCCTGAGTCGACAAGGTGAAAATACTGTCGATGTGCCCTTGAGCAATATCTCCAGGGATGTAGTCGATAATGACTGTGACCTGTCTCTGAGGGAGTTGGCATAAGCAAAAAAACACATTTGTACTTCACATTATTTTTTATTTACTTTTCACAGAACACAACAGTTTGATAACTGGCTCCAAATAAACCCAGCAGGGAGGTGTTTGGCTGCATCTCTGCCACTCTGCAATTGGTCAAACACAGAACTGTTCATTTAATTCCTGATCATATTTGAAGCTTTCAGACCACTTTCAATTCCA
Organism: Oncorhynchus nerka; assembly: GCF_034236695.1. Taxonomy (NCBI): domain Eukaryota; kingdom Metazoa; phylum Chordata; class Actinopteri; order Salmoniformes; family Salmonidae; genus Oncorhynchus; species Oncorhynchus nerka. The sequence goes on from NC_088409.1 coordinate 91,068,934, forward strand.
CAGAGAGAATTTGCAGAACGTGATTACTAAGAGCACCAGAATTATTAAATTAACTCCCCTGGAGGAACAAAAAACACATTCAAAGCAATTCAGTCACAATGTAAAAAATATGACTATCTGCTGCAGCTCGTGTTACCTAAAAGTTACACATTGGAGAACAGTGCTATCGCCAGTAAAACATGTCCGAGGCATTAAACCAGCCTCGTTAAAGAACACAACTCATTACATTGCCCATTATTCCGACAAAACAGAACAGGGAACATTTCCTCATTTCAAAAACAGCAGCTTCCTTTTTCTATCTCTATCTCCCAGAATGCCTAGCGTGGCCCTGTCTTGCTCTGGCACATGTGCAGGGAGAGATAAAGCACACTGTTCTGGTCAGGCTATTTAACAGACCTTAATGACATTCATTCATTAAGTCTCATTTTAAAATTCATCTGAAGAGAGGGGAATAACGTCACCATACAGATGGGGTGTAAGAGGGGAAGGACTCTAGCTGGGGATTTTAACGTTTGGGGTCAGGGACACTAGCTGGGGCTTTTAAACTTTGGGGTCAGGGACACTAGCTGGGGCTTTTAAAGTTTGGGGTCAAGGACTCTAGCTGGGGCTTTTAAAGTTTGGGGTCAAGGACTCTAGCTGGGGCTTTTAAAGTTTTGGGAAATGGACACTAGCTGGGGCTTTTAAAGTTTGGGGTCAGGGACACTAGCTCGGGATTTTAAAGTTTGGGGTCAGGGACTCTAGCTGGGGCTTTTAAAGTTTTGGGAAATGGACACTAGCTGGGGCTTTTAAAGTTTGGGGTCAGGGACACTAGCTCGGGATTTTAAAGTTTGGGGTCAGGGACACTAGATGGATTTCTTCTAGGTAAAAAAAGAGGATTTATTATTTAACTAGGCAAGTCCATTTATTAAGATCAAATTCTTATTTACAATGACGGCCTGCCAAGAGGCACAAGGCCTCCTCTAGGGGACAGGGGTTTAAAAATACAAATGTACGACAACACATACATCACCACAAGAAAGATACTGCAACACTACATAAAGAGAGACCTAAGAGACATCTGGCAACAACACGGTAGTGACATAACATGGCAGCAGCATAACATGGCAGCAGCACAACATGGCAGCAGCACAACATAGCAGCAGCACAAACATGGTACAAACATTGTTAGGCGATGTGGGAGGGGACACTAGATGGAACTTTTGTAGCCTGGGGTCAGGGACACTAGATGGAACTTTTGTAGCCTGGGGTCAGGGACTCTAGATGGAACTTTTGTAACTTGGGGTCAGGGACACTAGATGGAACTTTTGTAGCCTGGGGTCAGGGACTCTAGATGGAACTTTTGTAACTTGGGGTCAGGGACTCTAGATGGGGCTTTTGTAGCCTGGGGTCAGGGACTCTAGATGGGGCTTTTGTAGTTTGGGATCAGGGACTCTAGATGGGGCTTTTGTAGCCTGGGGTCAGGGACTCTAGATGGGGCTTTTGTAGTTTGGGATCAGGGACTCTAGATGGGGCTTTTGTAGCCTGGGGTCAGGGACTCTAGATGGAACTTTTGTAACTTGGGGTCAGGGACTCTAGATGGAACTTGTGTAACTTGGGGTCAGGGACGTTTGTAGCCTGGGGTCAGGGACTCTAGATGGAACTTTTGTAGCCTGGGGTCAGGGACTCTAGATGGAACTTTTGTAACTTGGGGTCAGGGACTCTAGATGGGGCTTTTGTAGCCTGGGGTCAGGGACTCTAGATGGCGCTTTTGTAGTTTGGGATCAGGGACTCTAGATGGGGCTTTTGTAGCCTGTGGTCAGGGACTCTAGATGGAACTTTCATAACTTGGGGTCAGGGACTCTAGATGGAACTTTTGTAGCCTGGGGTCAGGGACGTTTGTAGCCTGGGGTCAGGGACTCTAGATGGAACTTGTGTAACTTGGGGTCAGGGACGTTTGTAGCCTGGGGTCAGGGACTCTAGATGGAACTTGTGTAACTTGGGGTCAGGGACGTTTGTAGCCTGGGGTCAGGGACTCTAGATGGAACTTGTGTAACTTGGGGTCAGGGACGTTTGTAGCCTGGGGTCAGGGACTCTAGATGGAACTTTTGTAGCCTGGGGTCAGGGAGTCTAGCTGGGGCTTTTGTAACTTGGGGTCAGGGATGGAAAACCGATAGCAGAAGGATGATGCAGGGATAGAACTTAACCATGCTCACTGAAAGGATCTGAAAGGAAAAATAACCACTGTGGAATCCAGACTAATGTTAATCACCATGAAGCTAGACAGACCATTTTGTTGATTAGCTTTGTTGCCAATGCTAGTTTTATAGTAATGCTACCAGTTCTGCTGGATCATAGTGACAGACAACATATCTTCTATTAACCTACACAACAGCTATTGTAGTCAGTAGAGAGAGTTTTGATATCTTTGCTCTGTGGGGTATAACAGTGGTAAGAAGTCCTTTATGATTATGAACCAGTGGACAGAGACATGGTGCCGTCTCGTCCCAGGAAACTCTGTTATCTGACTTTTGCCTTAAACCCAAGATGAGAACAGTGTCTCACAATACGACACAGACCCAAACACCAAATCCTCCCAAAATCCTAAACCCCTGACAATCCCTACACAGATGACAGACAGTGAGGTAAACCACATGGGAGAACCCTAAACCTCAGCGCTCTACTCACAACACTCACTTCCTTGGCGAATACATTCCTCTGAGAAGATTACATTACATATCCTCCCAGCATTAGTAAAAAAGTGGGCATTGTGGGATACCTCTTTTAGATGGATGGTGTCATTACCATGTGATGGACGACCATGTGATGGACGACCATGTGATGAACTCCCATGTGATGGACAAACATGTGATGGACGACCATGTGATGTATAACCATGTGATGGATGACCATGTGATGGATAACCATGTGATGAACTCCCATGTGATGGACGAATATGTGATGGAAGACCATGTGATGGATGACCATGTGATGGACGAACCTGTGATGAATGACCATGTGATGAACTCCCATGTGATGAACTCCCATGTGATGATGACCATGTGATGAACTCCCATGTGATGAACTCCCATGTGATGATGACCATGTGATGGACGAACATGTGATGAACTCCCATGTGATGAACTCCCATGTGATGATGACCATGTGATGGACGAACATGTGATGAATTCCCATGTGATGGACGAATATGTGATGGAAGACCATGTGATGGACGACCATGTGATGACTGACCATGTGATGACTGACCATGTGATGAACTCCCATGTGATGAACTCCCATGTGATGAATGACCATGTGATGAACTCCCATGTGATGGACGACCATGTGATGAACTCCCATGTGATGGACGACCATGTGATGAACTCCCATGTGATGGACGGCCATGTGATGGACGACCATGTGATGAACTACCATGTGATGGACGACCATGTGATGGACGACCATTTGATGGATTACCATGTGATGAATGACCATATGATGAATGCCCATGTGATGGATGACCATGTGATGAACTACCATGTGATGGACGACCATGTGATGGACAACCATTTGATGGATTACCATGTGATGAATGACCATATGATGAATGCCCATGTGATGGATGACCATGTGATAGATGACCATGTGATGGACGAACATGTGATGAATGACCATGTGATGGACGACCATGTGATGAATGACCATGTGATGGACAAACATGTGATGAACTCCCATGGGATGGATGAATATGTGATGGAAGACCATGTGATGGATGACCATGTGATGAATGACCATGTGATGAACTCCCATGGGATGGATGAATATGTGATGAACTCCCATGTGATGGATGACCATGTGATGGACGACCATGTGATGAATGACCATGTGATGAATGACCATGTGATGGATGACCAATTGATGGACGACCATGTGATTAATGACCTTGTGATCGACGACCATGTGATGAATGACCATGATGAATGACCATGTGATGGACGACCATGTGATGGACGACCATGTGATGGACGACCATGTGATGAACTCCCATGTGATGATCGACCATGTGATGGACGACCATGTGATGGACGACCATGTGATGAACTCTCATGTGATGGACAACCATGTGATGGACAACCATGTGATGGACGACCATGTGATGAATGACCATGTGATGGACGACCATGTGATGGACGACCATGTATGTCCCCGTGGTTCATTCTTAATGACTAATAGCACTCCTGGTCTGACTAAGTAAAAGTCACAATGTGGCGATTATAACCAGGGCTGCACGCACACACACACACACACACACACACACACACACACACACACACACACACACACACACACACACACACACACACACACACACACACCTTTATGACAAATAGCCTGGCCTTCTAAATGAACAGAAGTGAGTTCAGACCAGCCTTGGTTAAAATGCACACAGAGTTCAATTGATACAGAATCAATAACAACTATTGATCTGCTTCAACTTTTAACCCTTTGGTACATGGCTTTAATTGGAGTGACATAACATTAGTTTAGAAAAGCCGGTTTGAATCAGTGTAAGAACTGTTAATAGTGAGAATGTACCCTCCATCCTCTTCTCTCACCCTTCATCCTCTCCCCATCCCCTTCACTCTCCACCCTTCGTCCTCTCCTCCACCCTCTTCTTCTTCTCCCCTGAGGAGCGATCGATGTGAGTTGAAGAAGAGATTTGCTTAGCAGCACAGGTCTGCTTGTAATCCCATAATAATCCCACTCCCAGACACACTTCACACACTGTTAAACCTCGAAAACACACACACACACACACACACACACACACACACACACACACACACACCTGGCGGCCATTAAATTGTGTTATATTGGAGCCCATCGATCCATTGCACTTCCTGTAGACTTCATGACTCTCGTTCCAAAACACGGTAATGCCTCCTGAATTACCGTAGTAAACAATGACAAAGTGTTTCCACTGATAAACACACAATGCAAGTCTCAAAAGACACACACACGCACACACACACACACACACACACACACACACACAGCCTTTATAACTTTCAGATAGTAGGCAATGACTCATTGAGGACGATGTACAGCAATTAGTTCATGCTCCATTTACTGTAAGGGTTGGTGGAAAGCCATTAATCATAGTGTATCTGTGATAATATGGTTATGTGTTTACTGTCTTCACCGTCTATATATAGTGGAGTCTTCCTTATGAGTGTGGAGGGTAAAGCAGCACTCAACACTAGATTACTGCTGCTGAGTAGCCCCGAGTACGGAGAGAAGGGATAAAGAGGGAGGGAAGAGAGGCAGAGAGAGAGAGATGGTGGGGGGGAGGGGGGGACGGAGAGACACGGAGAAAAAAGAGGGAGGGTGAAAGAGGAGAGAGACTGAGGAGGAGGAATAACAGATATAAAACCATTGACTGACAATGTTTTCTTAATGCCCATAGTTGTAAATAAAATATTATCTCAGTGAAAAGCCATACCTCCACAAAATGAAAAGTGAAAAGGTGTTTAATGAAGTTGTTGCCACATTCACTCTGCTCTATGATCACTTAGGACGGGATTCAATCAGGCACCTTCCCCTGTCTCCCAGTATTCTCAGACCCCAGTAGTAATTCTCCACTGTTGCAGCTGTTCCTACAAATCAAGATCCTTGAAGTTCAGCAATCCCCCTATTCCCTGCTCTCAAACCTCATAAAGGCCTTTTTAAGTCTCTGTGTGTGAGTGTGAGTGTGTGTGTGTATGTCAGTGTGAGTGTGAGTGTGTGTGTGTGTGTGTGTGTGTGTGTGTGTGTGTGTGTGAGTGTACAGGTTTACAGACCCATGCGACTCACCAGGAGAAATAAAAACAAATGAAATATAAAAAAAGAGTAACAGAATGATATAAATGTCGAAATGGTGTCACCTGGGGAACGCTGGTAGAGGAGACCAAACACAACACAGAGCATTCTGAGCCCAGCCTTCTGGAATAATGAGACAATGTGGGAACCTGATTCATACCTCCGAACTCCCGGAATACACAGGGAAACAGGGCTTTATCAAATCTCCTTTTCTTTCTCTTTCTGTGTGAAGAGGAGGTTTATTGGAAAACACAGTGTATCATTTTGAGACCCAGAGGAGAGAGAGAACAGGGACAATGGAGCTTGGCTAAATCTCCAACGTAGGCCTTTAATAAGGCAACTCATTACACTGTTTGGTCTGCATGTCGATCCAAATGGTTCATTAAATAGGAGCATAGTGATCATGACTAAGGCTGTTATGGTGATCGAATTCAAATTCAACGTGACTGTTTAGTCATGGTAACTAAGCTTCTCCAAGCTCTCCAAGATCTGACGCTGCTGATGGTCATTAGCAGGCTGTATCACAGCCGGCCGTGATTGGGAGTCCCATATGGCGGCGAATTTGTTCTTAACTGACTTCCCTAGGTAAATGAAGGTTAAATCAAATATATAAAAAGTAGCCTACCAAACTTGCTAACTGCCCGCTACTCAGCACTCTATTGTCCCTCTAATCACTCTGACATCAATGCAAATGTAATCAAAAATCATATCAAACACTTCACGAGAGCCCATGAGCTCATGTTACATAACATTTCTATACGCTATGCAATTGCGTGAGAAAACAGAGTTTTGATGGCCTCTTAAAAAGAGGAGGATCATATCAGCTTTTTATAGGCTAGTTCTACTATTTTATTTCTCAACTTTCCTAATATTAAGCATATTGGAGTATATCAGGAAGTATATCCTACCTGGATGGCATGAAAATGAACCACAGGAAAAGCATCCTCCATTTGTATTTAAGTGCATAGATTTTTTTTTAAATGCCCTGCCCCTGTTCCGAGACAGGTGCATGATATTGGTCCATTTTAAATTAAAACTAATTTCAGACATATGTTATTTAGTATACTGCATGTGAAGACAATATTAAATTAAATAGTTTGACGGGTGGCAATATTAGCCTTTCACTTGAATGACGTGAATGATACCTCATGTAGCCCAGCCCATAGGCCTATATGCTTTGATAACGTTTGATAAGGTCACAACTAAAGTGGCCAAATGACTTATTAAAATGAAGCACATTAATAGGGTTTACAACAGGTATAGAGCCTAACTGGCATACGTAGGCAGTGCTTGAGTTTCAAGTTTGGGGACGATCATTTTCACCATAAAAATGCCCCTTTATAATAAAGCATTACATACATAATCACATTTGTGGTCACTTTTGAGAATGATATTTTCCTGCTAATCGATTGCACTTTAGAACATTTGCACTTATTGCTTACTGCCGTGTGCGCATTGCTGCCCTTATAATGCGAAGAAATAACCTAATAGTTGATCAACATTTTCAGCTAAACGTTCTGATCTGTTGCATCAGCCTCGTTGCTTTTAAAAGTTTTTTTAGATGCGAGTGGGTGAATTAAATAGTGATATTTTGCATCCCACAAGTGTCCCAGAGTATGTTGATGATATTTATTTCTCGCACTGAAGGACAAGTTGACCAATAGAATAGGTCAACTTTTGTACCATGGGGGATAGTAGATTGACATAGGTTAGTGCTTTTTCTGTTCGTTAGGCCGACTCATCTTATTGGCTGATGAACAGTACATGTGGACAGTTCTTCTAACATCAATATGCCGAATTCGGGAATTCGATACGAAGGCCTCGTGCAGTTTCGTCCACAATGTGTCTGTCTTCTCTTTTAGCCTACTTCAGAGCTGAGATGCCTGTGAGAAGGACCCGATCTGAGGGAGCCATATGAGTGAGAGGTGCTTCGGAGCACAACAATTGTCAGCCGGGAAAAAGGGAATTATAATTACTATATTCAACCCAAGGGCACAACATTCACTTTGGCTGCAAAAAGGCGTGCATTTTTTTAAGTGGCATTAAGGCCACATAAGGAGCTTGGTGAGAATATTATCAAGTGCTTGTCAAATTGTGAATGAGAGAATGGTGAAGTGTGGGCAGCCAGCGCAAGAAACAAAGCAGAGCTCATGCCTTTCAAACAACTTTTTTCTAATCATCATTAGAGTTGCATCATGCAGCCTAAAGATCCACATATACCTCTACATTAAGCAAAAACACCATTAAAATAACATCAAATTGATCAGAAATACAGTGTCGACATTGTTAATGTTGTAAATGACTTTTGTAGTTGGACACTGCAGATTGTTTTATTGAATATCTTCATTGTCACATTAGTTGAAATGAGCGGACCAAGGAAACTCACCAAGGAAACTCACCAACAAAAACAGCAAACGAGACGTAACGACTGGAGTGCTCACAGGCACTACACAAAAACAAGATCCCACAAACTAAAGGTGGAAAAAAGGCTGCCTAAGTATGATCCCCAATCAGAGACAACGATAGACAGCTGCCTCTGATTGGGAACCATACCCGGCCAACAAAGAAATAGAAAAACTAGAATGCCCACCCAAATCACACCCCGACCCTAACCAAATAGATAAATAAAAAGGCTCTCTAAGGTCAGGGCGTGACATTCATAGGCGTACAGAGGCCCATTATCAGCAACCATCACTCCTGTGTTCCAATGGCACGTTGTGTTAGCTAATCCAAGTTTATCATTTTGAAAGGTTAATTGATCATTAGAAAACCCTTTTGCAAATATGTTAGCACAGCTGAAAACTAATGTTCTGATTAAAGAAGCAATAAGAGTGGCCTTCTTTAGACTAATTGAGTATCTGGAGCATCAGCATTTGTGGGTTTGATTACAGGCTCAAAGTGGCCAGAAACAAATAACTTTTCTGAAACTATTCTTGATCTGAGGAATGAAGGCTATGCCATGCGAGAAATTGCCAAGAAACTGAAGATCTCGTACAACGCTGTGTACTACTTCATTCACAGAACAGTGCAATCTGGCTTTAACCAGAATAGAAAGAGGAGTGGGAGGCCCCGGTGCACAACTGAGCAAGAGGACAAGTACATTAGAGTGTCTCGTTTGAGAAACAAACACCTCACACGTCCTCAACTGGCAGCTTCATTAAATAGAACCCGCAATACACTAGTCTCAATGTCAACAGTGAGGAGGCGACCTCGGGATGCTGGCCTTCTAGACAGAGTTGCAAAGAAAAAGCCATATCTCAGACTGGCCAATAAAAAGAAAAGATGAAGATGGGCAAAATAAGACAGACACTGGACAGAAGAAGATTGGAAGAAAGTGTTATGGACAGATGAATCTAGGTTTGAGGTGTTTGGATCGCCAAGAAGAACATTCCTGAGTTGCAGAAAAAATGAAAAGATGCTGGAGGAGTGCTTTTTGAAATAGTTTTTCTTTCACCTTTATTTAAACAGGTAGGATAGTTGAGAACAAGTTCTCATTTACAACTGGGACCTGGCCAAGATAATGCAAAGCAGTGTGATGAAAACAACAACTCAGAGTTACACATGGGACAAACAACAACGTACAGTCAAAACACAACAGAAACATATATGTAAGTGCAAATGTAGTAAGGTTAGGGAGGTAAGGCAATAAATAGGCCGTAGTGGCGAAATAATAACAATGTAGCATTCTGTCAAGCATGGTGGAGGCAATGTGTGGTCTGGGGGATGCTTTGGTGGTGGTAAAGTGGGAGATGGAATTAATAGACTTTTTGCTGTGTGTGGAAGCCAGGAGATGCTAAATGTGTTTGTTAATCAACGGTCAATTACCATGAGACCGGCAGTTATTTGCTTGACAATCGCCAGCTGCCAAAATTTCATGACAGCCACAGCCCTAATCACAACAGCAGCATCCCATCTCCTGTTTCTGTAGCGTGAGGCAGCAACACAAGTACGTCCCCTGGACAGGCCTTCACCCCAATCCTTAATGCTGAATGCCAAGCAGAGATTCAGAATCAGGTTTGTGGACACCTGCTCGTCAAACATCTCCTTCCAAAATCATGGGCATTAATAGGGAGTTGGTTCCCTCTTTGCTTCTAAAACAACGTCCACTTATTGATAAGCATCTGTTGAGAAACTGACTGTTAGACCTGTTAAGGCTCCATGGATTGATGAGGAATTGAAAAACTGTATGGAAAGAGATGGAGCAAAATGAGTGGCTAATAAGTCTGGCTGCACATCTGATGGGCTGACTTACTGCAAATTGAGAAATCACGTGACTTAACTTAACAAAAACACATTTTTTAAAATGTATTATGAAGCCAAGATCAATCATATAAAGAATGATGGAAAATAACTTGTGTACTATGAGATTATGGGCGGAAAGACAAATTCAACTCCATATTTCATCAAATCAGATGCCTTATTCATCACAAAACCATTTGATGTTGGCAATTATTTTAATGATTACTTCATTGGCAAAGTGGGAAACTTAGGCAGGAAATACCAACAACGTGAGCCATCACATCCAGGCAAAAAAATACAAATAATTAAAAGAAAAGCATTGTATAATAAAGCATTTTGTAAAGTTAGTTGGAAAAGTTATTGTTATCGATCAATAATGACAAACCTCCTGGCATTGACAAGTTAGATGGAAAGATATGGAGGATGCTAGCTGACTCTATGGCCGCTCCTATCTGTCATATCTTTAATCTGAGCCTAGAGGACAGGCCGCTCCTATCTGTCATATCTTTAATCTGAGCCTAGAGGAAAGGCCGCTCCTATCTGTCATATCTTTAATCTGAGCCTAGAGGACAGGCCGCTCCTATCTGTCATATCTTTAATCTGAGCCAAGAGGAAAGGCCGCTCCTATCTGTCATATCTTTAATCTGAGCCTAGAGGAAAGGCCGCTCCTATCTGTCATATCTTTAATCTGAGCCTAGAGGACAGGCCGCTCCTATCTGTCATATCTTTAATCTGAGCCTAGAGGAAAGGCCGCTCCTATCTGTCATGTCTTTCATCTGAGCCTAGAGGACAGGCCGCTCCTATCTGTCATATCTTTCATCTGAGCCAAGAGGAAAGGCCGCTCCTATATGTCATATCTTTAATCTGAGCCAAGAGGAAAGGCCGCTCCTATCTGTCATATCTTTAATCTGAGCCTAGAGGACAGGCCGCTCCTATCTGTCATATCTTTCATCTGAGCCAAGAGGAAAGGCCGCTCCTATCTGTCATATCTTTAATCTGAGCCTAGAGGAAAGGCCGCTCCTATCTGTCATATCTTTAATCTGAGCCTAGAGGACAGGCCGCTCCTATCTGTCATATCTTTAATCTGAGCCTAGAGGAAAGGCCGCTCCTATCTGTCATATCTTTCATCTGAGCCTAGAGGAAAGGCCGCTCCTATCTGTCATATCTTTAATCTGAGCCTAGAGGAAAGTCTTTGTCCTCAGGCCTGGTCCTCAGGCCGTCACCCAAGAGAGGTAAATCCACCTCCACTGGTTCGAAGAGCAGACCGATCAGCTTTCTGCCAGCTCTTAGTGAACTGTTGGAACAATTGTTTGGCCAAATACAATGCTATTTCTCTGTAAACTAATTAACAACAGACTTTCAGCATGCTTATAGAGAAGAGCACTCAACATGTACTGCACTGACACAAATGACTGGTGATTGGTTTAAATAAATGATTAATAAGATGATTGTGGGAGCTGTACTGTTATATTTCAGTGCAGCCTTTGATATTATTGACCATAACATGTTGTTGAGAAAACGTATGTGTTATGGCTTTTCAACCTCTGCCTTATCGTGGATTCAGACTGATCTATCTAATAGAACACAGCCGGATTTCATTAATGGAAGCTTCTCTAATGTCAGACTAAAATACATAGTTACCTTAGATTGTAAACTGTCATGGTCAAAACATATAGATCTTGAAAAGATGGGGAGAGGTCTGTCCGTAATAAAGAGATGTTCTGCTTTTTTGACACCACACAAAGCAAGTCCTGGAGGCTCTAGTTTTCTCTTATCTTGATTATTGTCCAGCCATGTGGTCAAGTGCTGCAAAGAAAGACCTAGTTAAGCTGCAGCTGGCCCAGAACACAGCGGCACGTCTTGCACTACAATGTAATCACAGGGCTGATATAAACACTCCGCATGCCAGCCTCTCTTGGCTCAGAGTTGACGAGACACTGACTGCATCACTTCTTTTTATAAGAAACAAAATTGTTTGCATAGTCAACATACACACAGCTCTGACACAGACACTTACCCCACCAGACAGTCATGCTACCTGCGTTCTTTTCATAGTCTCTCCAAATCCACAACAAATTCCATGAAGCGTACAATATAATATCGAGCCATTATTGCATGGAACTCCCTTCCATCTCATATTTCTCAAGTGAACAGCAAACCTAGTTAAAAAAAACAGATAAAGCAACACCTCAGGGCACTACGCCTCTCACCCATCTCACCTAGATCGTTTGTGAGGATGTATTCATATGTAGACTATGTATTCATATGTAGACTATGTAGACTATGTAGACTATATGCCATCCTTAAAGATATGTAGTTCTGTCCTTGAGCTGTTCTTGTCTACTAATGTTCTGTATTATGTCATGTTTCATGATCTGTAGGGAACCCAGGAAGAGTAGCTGAGGCATTCGCAAAAGCTAATGGTTACCCTAATAAAATACAAAAAATACCAATACTCTTCTGGGAAGACTTTCCACTAGATGTTGGAACATTGCTGCGGGAGCTTGCTTCCATTCAGACACAAGAGCATTAGTGAGGTCCGTCACTGATGTTGGGCGATTAGGCCTGGCTCGCAGTCAGCGTTCGAACTCTTCCCAAACGTGGTCGATGGAGTTGAGGTCAGGGCTCTGTGTAAGCCAGTCAAGTTCATCCACACCGATCTCAACAAACCATTTCTGTATGGACCTCGCTTGTACGCGTGGGCATTGTGATCCTGAAACAGGAAAGGGCCTTCCCCAAACTGTTGTCACAAATTTGGAAGCACAGAACCGTCTAGAACGTCATTGTATGCTGTAGAATTAAGATGTCTGTTCTTTGGAACTAAGGGGCCTATCCAGAACCTTGAAAAACATCCCTAGACCATTATTCCTTCTCCACCAAACTTTACTGTTTGCACTATACATTCATGCAGGTAGTGTTCTCCTGGCATCCGCCAAACCAAGATTCGATTGCCAGATGGTGAAGCTTGCTCCACTGCTCCAGTGTCCAATGGTGGCGACCTTTACAACACTCCAGCCGCCACTTGGCATTGCACATGGTGATCTTAGGCTTCTGTGCGGCTGCTCTTCCATGGAAACCGATTTCATGAAGCTCCCGAACAAACAGTTATTGTGCTGACCTTGCTTCCAGAGGCAGTTTGGAACTCAGTAGTGAGTGTTGCAAACGAGGACAGATGATTTTGACTTACTACGCGCTTCAGCACTCTGCTGTCCCGTTCTGTTAGCTTGTGTGGCCTACCACTTCGCGGGTGAACCGTTGTTGCTCCTAGACGTTTCCACTTCACAATTACATCACTTACAGTTGACCGTGGCAGCGCTAGCAGTGCAGGAATTTGACAAACGGACTTGTTGGAAAGGTGGCATCCTGTGGCGGTGCCACGTTGAAAGTCACTGAGCTCTTCAGTAAGGTCATTCTACTGCGAATGTTTATCTATGGAGATTGTATGGCTTTGTGCTCGGTTTTATACACCTGTCAGCAACAGACAAGTCTGAAATAGCCGAATCCACTCATTTGAAGTGGTGTCCACATACTTTGTTTACAAGTGACCGAAATAGTGTTTTTTACCATTGGATACAAGTAGAGACTCATAGCTAGAAAAGTCTATATCTATATCATACACTACAGTTCAGGAACAACAAGAAAGTATTTTGCTCTGAAAGTTGACAAACTTTTAACCCCACTTTTAAGAAAATGTCCCTTGAATGTTTTGTTACACTTGAGAGCTCTTTGTCTACACCCATTCATCATAGCTCACACCTTCTTAAGCCTTAGCCCCACCCATCTCTTTAAGGATTAGCATGCATGCCATCAGCAGCCTGGTGGGCAAAAATAGCATAACTGGGCAATTTTAACAGCAATAAACCCATCTGTTTAAAAATGTATTTAGTATATAACAATCTAGCAAACCAGGCAACTAAAAGCACCTTTCTAAACAATATTTTGGTTAGTTTCTAGCTTGTTAGCTAGCTAGCTAACGTTAATGACCACATCATAAAGCTGACAACGTCTTAACTTGAGCTAATTTGCATTAATTATTAGAGGAAAATAAACTCACAACAAGATCATTATTTACAAGTTAATGGCAAGCTACTTACAGAAAATAGCTTACGGTTGTGAGTGTGATGAAATAAAAGCAGGGCATTCTACTGGAGTAATGTTAAACACACATTATATAAAATAAAATAAATTGTATTTGTCACATGGGCAGGATACAGGTATAAACGGTACTATGAAATGATACCTTGCATAGTGGAGACGTTTGTTTAGACATGTAGCTAGCTAGCTAAACAATGAACCATGATCCCAAATCACAACATCAATACCCTGCATGAATCTGCAGGTAGTTAACCAACTAGATTCAGTTTTAGCTAGCTCACTAACATTAGGCTATAACTAGCAATGCAAATGCCTCTGAGATACAAATAATATTACTACACAGATCATACACGTAACGTTAGCTAACAGTACACTTTAGTTTGCGATGAAAACAACTTTCTGACAAAATTTGAAACGTATAATATTTGAAAATCAAGCTAGCTAGACTCTCACCCATTTACATGGATGAATGCTTCTCCCTCTCTGTCACGGATGCCATGGTTATCCTTAGTTTGAAGATGTAATCCGGAGACAGGTGTTTTATACAACAGCCTTTGGTATGTTCTCTTTTCGACTCCCTCCGCATATTTGCAATCAAACGCCTGCATTTTCTCCATCTCCTTAGCTATCATACTCTGCTTCCACCAGGCAAAACCCTGTCCTCCCAAAAGCGGAGAGCAACACTTTTGCAGGTATTAGTGATATTTCAAAAAACCTCATTAGAAAGGGTTACCTACACATACTGAGCAGCCCTTTGTTATAGACAGAAGCGTGCTACATGGCAGACCAATCTGAACTCATCTCTCGACATGTCCAGCACATCCATTATTTCAGGCAGTCACGGCTAGCTGGAAGGTTAGACTTTTTCCGTGGCTAAAACAACTAAGCTAGTAATTTAACTATTTTATTAGAATTTACAGATGGCATACAAATTTGTTGTTAAGGTGCATGAAAGTTCACATATTCCAGAAGACATTTCTTCCAAAAAAGCATTTTGATTAAAAAAAAGACATGTTTATGTTCAAAAGCCTCTTCTGTGAAGTAGTGACGTGCCACATACTCCTAGTTTCTTACAACGAGTCACATAAAGTGCATTTGCACATACAGGAATTTGACTTGTTCTGAACCTTTCTATTCTCATACTGTTACGTCCCCCATCAAAGGAAACCAAATAATGTTGCTCAAACAAGAGGGAACTAACAAAGAGTCACTGACAACAACCAAAAGAAAAACAGGTTTTAAGAAGGTGTCAGGATTTGGCCAGGGTTGTTCCGGTTTTGGTCACTAGATGCCCCCATTGTGCTTTTTGACCCTTTTGTTTTCCCTTGTTCCCAGTTATTATTTGCACCTGTGCCTCATTTCCCTTGATTATATTTAAACCCTTAGTTTTCCTCAGTTCTTTGCTCTGTGTTTGTATGTTAGCACCCAGCCATGCTGTGAACTTGAGGTACTCTGGTTTTGTTCTTGTTTATTTTTCATTGTTCTTTTGAGGTTTGTTTTTTTCCCTGCTGTTCTTATCACTTTGTGGATTTTCCTTGTCTCTTGGAGGATATACATTTTTTCTCTTGGAATTACTTTTGACGTTGTGGATTTATATTTTTGCCTGAAGATCTTTTCCTTTCTTTATTAAAACACCGTCTCTAGTACTGCTGTGTCTGCCTCATCTTCTGGGTTCTGCCGACTAATAGTGGCTCAGTTTACTAAGTGACTTTCTCACACCGGAGACCCGAGTTAGTAACCGGGTCCTGACAGAAGGGAGGGTTCTGAAGGGTTCTGAAAGACAGTCATGTGGGTGTCCACTGAAAGTTGATTATCAACTTCAACTGGAACCTAAAAGACGCCCATAATGAGCGTCCACTATCCTATATTTTTGTTGGACAAGCTTGCTCACTGCCAACAGAAAACAACTTCCATTGTACAACAAACTTAAATGCATCACTAATTAAATGCTTTGCCATCTCCAATTTAAACATAGAGTATACTGAAAGTCATTCATTTAAATATAAGATTTATAAATCTTAAATATACTTTCGTATATATATATTTTTCCTATAGGTGCCTAAAATTCACAAGTTTTGAGAAACGGGTAAAATAAAGTATGATTCTAAATCTCTCATCCCCCTGGAACGGGAGAAAACAATACTAATCTCCAAAACATCAAAACGTGCAGTCAAAATAAATCCTGAGCCAGAGCAACACACTGGCTAAACACAAAACACAAAACGTATTGACTGCCCACCCTTGAAAGAATATCAGCAACCAAGTTGTCCTTACCACAGACATGTCTGATTTCAAGGGCACCAAACACTTGGTGCTGCCACAAAAAACAGAATATACAGACAAGATATATAGATGCAGAATTTACACAATCTACATACATTATGTACACAATGAATAACAAGCTAGAAATACACTAAAAACACCAGAAGCTACAGTATCAATTGTGCATGTATAGGTGTATAAATAAAGCAAATACAGGATGTGCAATAGAGGAAATACATATATATATATATACCAGTGTATATGTAATGGTCTGTCCAATGGCAGCCTGGCAGGTATCCTAGTGGTTAGAGCATTGGGCCAGTAACCGAAAGGTTGCTGGATTGAATCGCTGAGCTGATAAAGTAGAAGTCTGTAGTTATGCCCCTGAGCAAGGCAGTTAACCCACTGTTCCCCGGTAGGCTGTCATTGTAATTAAGAATGTTTTCTTAACTGACTTGGCTAGTTAAATAAAGGTTCAATAAAAAAGGCAGGTTCAGGATGTGTTGAGAGCAATGTGAAGTACCATGTAAGTGTAGGGTACATAGTCCATGGATGTAGGGTGCATAGTCCATGGGTGTAGGGTACATAGTCCACAGATGTAGGGTACATAGTCCACGGATGTAGGGTACATAGTCCACAAATGTAGGGTACATAGTCCACGGATGTAGGGTACATAGTCCACAAATGTAGGGTACATAGTCCACGGATGTAGAGTGCATAGTCCACGGATGTAGGGTGCATAGTCCACGGATGTAGGGTACATAGTCCACAAATGTAGGGTACATAGTCCACGGATGTAGGGTACATAGTCCACAAATGTAGGGTGCATAGTCCACGGATGTAGAGTGAATAGTCCACATATGTAGGGTACATAGTCCACGGATGTAGGGTACATAGTGCACGGATGTAGGGTGCATAGTCCACGGATGTAGGGTACATAGTCACCTCAGCCCTGTAGTGAGTCTCCTGTCACCTCAGCCCTGTAGTGAGTCTCCTGTCACCTCAGCCCTGTAGTGAGTCTCCTGTCACCCCAGCCCTGTAGTGAGTCTCCTGTCACCTCAGCCTTGTAGTGAGTCTCCTGTCATCCCAGCCCTGTAGTGATTCTCCTGTCACCTCAGCCCTGTAGTGGGTCTCCTCTGTCACCTCAGCCCTGTAGTTAGTCTCCTGTCACCTCAGCCCTGTAGTGGGTCTCCTCTGTCACCTCAGCCCTGTAGTGGGTCTCCTCTGTCACCTCAGCCCTGTGGTTAGTCTCCTGTCACCTCAGCCCTGTAGTGAGTCTCCTGTCAACCCAGCCCTCTAGTGAGTCTCCTGTCACCTCAGTCCTGTAGTGAGTCTCCTGTCACCTCAGCCCTGTAGTGAGTCTCCTGTCACCTCAGCCCTGTAGTGAGTCTCCTCTGTCACCTCAGCCCTGTAGTGAGTCTCCTGTCACCCCAGCCCTGTAGTTAGTCTCCTGTCATCCCAGTCCTGTAGTGAGTCTCCTGTCACCTCAGTCCTGTAGTGAGTCTCCTGTCATCCCAGCCCTGTAGCGAGTCTCCTGTCAACCCAGCCCTCTAGTGAGTCTCCTGTCACCTCAGCCCTGTAGTGAGTCTCCTGTCATCCCAGCCCTGTAGTGAGTCTCCTGTCAACCCAGCCCTCTAGTGAGTCTCCTGTCACCTCAGTCCTGTAGTGAGTCTCCTGTCACCTCAGCCCTGTAGTGAGTCTCCTGTCATCCCAGCCCTGTAGTGGGTCTCCTGTCACCCCAGCCCTGTAGTGAGTCTCCTGTCACCTCAGCCCTGTAGTGAGTCTCCTGTCACCTCAGCCCTGTAGTGAGTCTCCTGTCACCTCAGCCCTGTAGTGAGTCTCCTGTCACCTCAGCCCTGTAGTGAGTCTCCTGTCACCTCAGCCCTGATATAGATCCATATTGTTTTATTGAGCTGTTTGCTGCACAATGAAACTCCTTATTTCTCATTGCAGCTGACAGTGGGAGCGAGTGGCAGCTATTTTTAAAACTGAGTGGGTGCATGAGCTAGCTAATAAACGCTTGTGCTCTACCTCCAGCCTATAACACTCAGAAAGCACACACAGCCACAACCCCACACACAGAGAGCACACACACACGCACATGCACACACACACACACACACAGAAAGCACACACACACACAGAAAGCACACACACACACAGAGAGCACACACACATACGCGCGCACACACACACACACACACACACACACACACACACACACACACACACACACACACACACACACACACACACACACACACACACACACACACACACAGTGTACCGGGATTGTTGTAGCTCTCATTATTTGGGAAATCAATCCCTTTCCTCATCTATCCCCCTCAATCCCTTTCCTCCTCTCTCCCCCTCCACCCTCTTACCTCCTCTAAATCACTACCTCATGTGCTGTGTTTTATTTAAAGCTGTCTATGAATAGTATGACCATTAGACATGAGCAAACAGAGCTGAACCATCTCTATCTAATGTAGGGGAGGATTTAACACATTCACTTCCAACACAGAGAGAGGGGAGGGACGGACATAGATAAGGAGAGGAAAGAGGGAGAGAGAGAGAGGGTAGAGAGCCAGAGAGGTAGAGAGGGAGAGAGGGATAGAGGGAGAGAGAGAGGTGTAGGGAGGGAGGGGGAGAAAGAGAGAGAGAGGAAAGAGGAGGAGAGAGAGAGATGTAGAGAGAAAGAGCGGTAGAGAGGGAGAGAGGGAGAGAGAGAGATGTAGGGAGGGAGGTGGAGAAAGAGAGAGAGGAAAGAGGAGGAGAGAGATGTAGGGAGAGAGAGAGAGGAAAGAGGGAGGGAGGGCGAGGGAGAGAGAGAGAAATAAAGAGAGGGGGGAGAGAGAGAGAGAGAGCGGGAGAGAGAGAGGGGGAGAGAGATGTAGGGAGAGAGAGAGAGAGGAAAGAGAGAGAGAGAGAGAGAGAGAGAGAGAGAGAGAGAGAGAGAGAGAGAGAGAGAGAGAAAGAGAGAGAGAGAGAGAGAGAGACAGAGAGAGAGAGAGAGGGAGAGAGAGAGAGAGAGAGAAAGAGAGAGAGAGCAATAGACGAGGGGAAAATAAAAAGTGGAAGGGTGAAATATAAAGAAAAATACATGTTCTATCGGCATTTCCATTTTTATTATATTTCCTCTCATCTGTCCCTCCCTCTGTGTTTAACCACAGTGGATATGATTACTCCTCACACTCGTTTCGTGAGGCCTGTTCAATGGATTTCTTCCTCCTTTCTTCCCTCATTTCAGGGATGAGGTTCATTCTAATGCTGTCTTCTCCTCTTCTGTCTGCTGAGTCACCCCTCCACTCTTCATTTCTTTTTCACAAGCATTGTGTTCTTTAGTTCTCTCTCTCTCTCTCTCTCTCTCTCTCTCTCTCTCTCTCTCTCTCCATGATGGGTAGTTATGCAGCAGATACAGGCATTCAGACAGCGTTCAGCCGTAATTAGAGTTCTAACCTGACATCAGCTAACTTGGCTATTGACCAACCGAATCAAACACATTAGCTATTGTGTCGGAGAGTGACCGATTTATATCCAACCTCTTAACAAAGACTACATAGCTTAGAGTGGATGAGGTGGGTAACGCTCACTAACCCCGATCACCAAAAAAAGGGTTGCTCAGTGAATGGACTGTGTCTAAACTAGAGTGTAATTCTGATGTTTTTCAGAAGGGTGGGGCAAGCTATAACATCAAAGGTCTACTCTATAGAGTAGAAACATTCAGAGTTAGGAAATTATATGTACAATTAATGCATTTTGGAAGGTGTTTGTGATGCTACTCCTTTAATCAGCGATCTGTAATGTACATGCTACTGTACCTGTATGTGATGCTGCTCCTTTAATCAGCGTTCTGTAATGTTGAGGCTGTCTGTTCTTCTGTCAGTGAAACAGTCACAATGAGGCTGACTGTCCATCTGCTGTCAGTGAAACAGTCACAATGAGGCTGACTGTCCATCTGCTGTCAGTGAAACAGTCACAATGAGGCTGTCTGTTCTTCTGCTGTCAGTGAAACAGTCACAATGAGGCTGACTGTCCTTCTGCTGTCAGTGAAACAGTCACAATGAGGCTGACTGACCTTCTGCTGTTAGTGAAACAGTCACAATGAGGCTGTCTGTTCTTCTGCTGTGTGTGAAACAGTCACAATGAGGCTGTCTGTTCTTCTGCTGTGTGTGAAACAGTCACATTGAGGCTGACTGTCCATCTGCTGTTAGTGAAACAGTCACAATGAGGCTGACTGACCTTCTGCTGTCAGTGAAACAGTCACAATGAGGCTGACTGACCTTCTGCTGTCAGTGAAACAGTCACATTGAGGCTGTCTGTCCTTCTTCTGTGTGTGAAACAGTCACATTGAGGGGGACTGCTTATCCCTTGATCACAACAAATTAATTCTGACATTTTTTTATTTTCTCATGTCCACTTCTATTAGCACTTCTCACTACAGTGTACACCAACGTGTGAGCGTGTGTGTGTTTGTGTGTTTGTGAGTGCCTGAGTGTGATTGTGAGTGTGTGTTTGTGAGTGTGTTTGTGTGTGTGTGGATGCGCACACACACATTTGTTGTATGTATATGAGTTTGTTGGTGGTGTTTTTGAGTACACACCAACACCTCACACACACACATACACACCTACAAACCAACTCCTCACAGAGATACACACCTACACATCCACAACTCAGATTGAAAGTCGCTTATGGGAGTTGTGCAAGGGCACCATGGCAGAGACAACAGTAGTAGTACCAGAGTATAAACCTGTCACCTGGACACAGAGAAAGCAGCAGTAGTACTAGAGTAGAGACCTGTCACCTGGACCCAGAGACAGCAGCAGTAGTACTAGAGTACAGACCTGTCACCTGGACCCAGAGACAGCAACAGTAGTACTAGAGTACAGACCTGTCACCTGGACCCAGAGACAGCAGCAGTAGTACTAGAGTACAGACCTGTCACCTGGACCCAGAGACAGCAGCAGTAGTACTAGAGTACAGACCTGTCACCTGGACCCAGAGACAGCAGCAGTAGTACTAGAGTACAGACCTGTCAACTGGACCCAGAGACAGCAGCAGTAGTACTAGAGTACAGACCTGTCACCTGGACCCAGAGACAGCAGCAGTAGTACCAGAGTACAAACCTGTCACCTGGACCCAGAGACAGCAGCAGTAGTACTAGAGTACAGACCTGTCACCTGGACCCAGAGACAGCAGCAGTAGTACTAGAGTACAGACCTGTCACCTGGACCCAGAGACAGCAGCAGTAGTACTAGAGTACAGACCTGTCACCTGGACCCAGAGACAGCAGCTGTAGTAGTTCCAGAGTACAGACCTGTCACCTGGACCCAGAGACAGCAGCAGTAGTACTAGAGTACAGACCTGTCACCTGGACCCAGAGACAGCAGCAGTAGTACTAGAGTACAGACCTGTCACCTGGACCCAGAGACAGCAGCTGTAGTAGTTCCAGAGTACAGACCTGTCACCTGGACCCAGAGACAGCAGCAGTAGTAGTACCAGAGTACAGACCTGTCATCTGGACCCAGAGACAGCAACAGCAGTAGAAGTACTAGAGTACAGACCTGTCATGTGGTCCCAGAGACAGCAGCAGCAGTAGTAGTACCAGAGTACAGACCTGTCACCAGGACCCAGAGACAGCAGCAGCAGTAGTAGTACCAGAGTACAGACCTTTTACCTGGACCCAGAGACAGCAGCAGCAGTAGTAGTACAAGAGTACAGACCTGTCACCAGGACCCAGAGACAACAGCAGTAGTACTAGAGCACAGACCTGTCACCTGGACCCTGAGACAGCAGTAGTAGTAGTAGTACCAGAGTACAGACCTGTCACCTGGACCCAGAGACAACAGCAGTAGTAGTATCAGAGTACAGACCTGTCACCTGGACCCAGAGACAACAGCAGTAGTAGTTGTACCAGAGTACAGACCTGTCACCTGGACCCTGAGACAACAGCAGTAGTACTAGAGCACAGACCTGTCACCTGGACCCAGAGACAACAGCAGTAGTACTAGAGCACAGACCTGTCACCTGGACCCAGAGACAGCAGCAGTAGTAGTTGTACCAGAGTACAGACCTGTCACCTGGACCCAGAGACAGCAGCAGTAGTAGTTGTACCAGAGTACAGACCTGTCACCTGGATCCAGAGACAGCAGTAGTAGTAGTACCAGAATACAGACCTGTCACCTGGACCCAGAGACAGCAGCAGTAGTAGTAGTACCAGAATACAGACCTGTCACCTGGACCCTGAGACAGCAGTAGTAGTAGTAGTAGTACCAGAGTACAGACCTGTCACCTGGACCCAGAGACAGCAGCAGTAGTAGTAGTAGTACCAGAGTACAGACCTGTCACCTGGACCCAGAGACAGCAGCAGTAGTAGTAGTACCAGAGGACAGACCTGTCACCTGGACCCTGAGACAGCAGCAGTAGTAGTAGTACCAGAATACAGACCTGTCACCTGGACCCTGAGACAGCAGTAGTAGTAGTAGTAGTACCAGAGTACAGACCTGTCACCTGGACCCAGAGACAGCAGCAGTAGTAGTAGTAGTACCAGAGTACAGACCTGTCACCTGGACCCAGAGACAGCAGCAGTAGTAGTAGTACCAGAGGACAGACCTGTCACCTGGACCCTGAGACAGCAGTAGTAGTAGTACCAGAATACAGACCTGTCACCTGGACCGTGAGACAGCAGTAGTAGTAGTAGTAGTACCAGAGTACAGACCTGTCACCTGGACCCAGAGACAGCAGCAGTAGTAGTAGTAGTACCAGAGTACAGACCTGTCACCAGGACCCAGAGACAACAGCAGTAGTACTAGAGCACAGACCTGTCACCTGGACCCTGAGACAGCAGCAGTAGTAGTAGTATCAGAGTACAGACCTGTCACCTGGACCCAGAGACAGCAGCAGTAGTAGTAGTATCAGAGTACAGACCTGTCACCAGGACCCAGAGACAACAGCAGTAGTACTAGAGCACAGACCTGTCACCTGGACCCAGAGACAGCAGCAGTAGTACTAGAGTACAGACCTGTAACCTGGACCCAGAGACAGCAGCAGTAGTAGTTGTACCAGAGTACAGACCTGTCACCTGGATCCAGAGACAGCAGTAGTAGTAGTACCAGAATACAGACCTGTCACCTGGACCCAGAGACAGCAGCAGTAGTAGTAGTACCAGAATACAGACCTGTCACCTGGACCCTGAGACAGCAGTAGTAGTAGTAGTAGTACCAGAGTACAGACCTGTCACCTGGACCCAGAGACAGCAGCAGTAGTAGTAGTAGTACCAGAGTACAGACCTGTCACCTGGACCCAGAGACAGCAGCAGTAGTAGTAGTAGTACCAGAGTACAGACCTGTCACCTGGACCCTGAGACAGCAGCAGTAGTAGTAGTAGTACCAGAGTACAGATCTGTCACCTGGACCCAGAGACAGCAGTAGTAGTATTAGAGTACAGACCTGTCACCTGGACCCTGAGACAGCAGCAGTAGTAGTAGTACCAGAATACAGACCTGTCACCTGGACCCTGAGACAGCAGCAGTAGTAGTAGTAGTACCAGAGTACAGACCTGTCACCTGGACCCTGAGACAGCAGCAGTAGTAGTAGTATCAGAGTACAGACCTGTCACCTGGACCCAGAGACAGCAGCAGTAGTAGTAGTACCAGAGTACAGACCTGTCACCTGGACCCAGAGACAACAGCAGTAGTACTAGAGCACAGACCTGTCACCTTGACCCTGAGACAGCAGCAGTAGTAGTAGTACTAGAGTACAGACCTGTCACCTGGACCCTGAGACAGCAGCAGTAGTAGTAGTACTAGAGCACAGACCTGTCACCTTGACCCTGAGACAGCAGCAGTAGTAGTAGTACTAGAGCACAGACCTGTCACCTGGACCCAGAGACAGTAGTAGTAGTAGTAGTACCTGAGTACAGACCTGTCACCTGGACCCTGAGACAACAGCAGTAGTAGTAGTAGTACCAGAGTACAGACCTGTCACCTGGACCCTGAGACAGCAGCAGTAGTAGTAGTACCAGAGGACAGACCTGTCACCTGGACCCAGAGACAGCAGTAGTAGTAGTAGTACCAGAATACAGACCTGTCACCTGGACCCTGAGACAGCAGCAGTAGTAGTAGTAGTACTAGAGTACAGACCTGTCACCTTGACCCAGAGACAGCAGCAGCAGTAGTAGTAGTACCAGAGTACAGACCTGTCACCAGGACCCAGAGACAACAGCAGTAGTACTAGAGTACAGACCTGTCACCTGGACCCAGACACAGCAGCAGCAGTAGTAGTACTAGAGCACAGACCTGTCACCTGGACCCAGAGACAGCAGCAGTAGTAGTAGTACCAGAGTACAGACCTGTCACCTGGACCCAGAGACAGCAGCAGTAGTAGTAGTACCAGAGTACAGACCTGTCACCTGGACCCAGAGACAGCAGCAGTAGTAGTAGTACCAGAGTACAGACCTGTCACCTGGACCCTGAGACAGCAGCAGTAGTAGTAGTACCAGAGTACAGACCTGTCACCTGGACCCAGAGACAGCAGCAGTAGTAGTAGTAGTACCAGAGTACAGACCTGTCACCTGGACCCTGAGACAGCAGCAGCAGTAGTAGTACCAGAGTACAGACCTGTAACCTGGACCCTGAGACAGCAGCAGTAGTAGTAGTAGTACCAGAATACAGACCTGTCACCTGGACCCTGAGACAGCAGCAGTAGTAGTAGTACCAGACCACAGGGCCTCATATCCCAGAGCCTTCAAAGAGTTAAGATCATCGTGCTTTTTACATTTCAGTCAGGTAGAGGGTTTAGTCTTTTTTCATTTAGTCCAGGGGAGGGTCAAGTAATTTGTAATCGATCCACAAACCCAACGCAATGGTACATCTAAGCGCTGTCCGTAAAGCTATAGGTTCGGGAATGTGTCAGAATAATGTTTTTTTTATTCACAAACCAAAAGTATCAACACAGTGCTGGTGGAGGTGCGAAACGGCTGGGTTTGGATGAATAAAGCAGTTGTGGGTGTGTCGAGGCTTGGCTCCTCACTGGCCAATCAGAACGTGCTCTGTGACTAAATATGTGGTTGCTTCAATTTGTGTTACTACCCTCTTATGTATTGCCCTGAAATCAACTCCAATGTCAACGTCAGTCCATTATAGCTTACGGAAACGAATAACAACATGTAGACCCATCCATCTATGCTATGTTAACTAGTCAGTCCATTATAGCTTACGGAAATGAATAACAACATGTAGACCCATCCATCTATGCTATGTTAACTAGTCAGTCCATTATAGCTTACGGAAATGAATAACAACATGTAGACCCATCCATCTATGCTATGTTAACTAGTCAGTCCATTATAGCTCATCAAACAGTTAACAGAAACGAATAACAACATGTAGACCCATCCATCTATGCTATGTTAACTAGTCAGTCCATTATAGCTCATCAAACAGTTAACAGAAACGAAAAACAACATGTAGACCCATCCCATCTATGCTATGTTAACTTGTCAGTCCATTATAGCTTACGGAAACGAATAACAACATGTAGACCCATCCATCTATGCTATGTTAACTAGTCAGTCCATTATAGCTTACGGAAACGAATAACAACATGTAGACCCATCCATCTATGCTATGTTAACTAGTCAGTCCATTATAGCTTACGGAAATGAATAACAACATGTAGACCCATCCATCTATGCTATGTTAACTTGTCAGTCCATTATAGCTTACAGAAACGAATAACAACATGTAGACCCATCCATCTATGCTATGTTAACTAGTCAGTCCATTATAGCTTACGGAAATGAATAACAACATGTAGACCCATCCATCTATGCTATGTTAACTAGTCAGTCCATTATAGCTTACGGAAATGAATAACAACATGTAGACCCATCCATCTATGCTATGTTAACTAGTCAGTCCATTATAGCTTACGGAAATGAATAACAACATGTAGACCCATCCATCTATGCTATGTTAACTAGTCAGTCCATTATAGCTTACGGAAACGAATAACAACATGTAGACCCATCCCATCTATGCTATGTTAACTAGTCAGTCCATTATAGCTTACGGAAACGAATAACAACATGTAGACCCATCCCATCTATGCTATGTTAACTAGTCAGTCCATTATAGCTTACGGAAACGAATAACAACATGTAGACCCATCCATCTATGCTATGTTAACTAGTCAGTCCATTATAGCTTACGGAAACGAATAACAACATGTAGACCCATCCATCTATGCTATGTTAACTAGTCAGTCCATTATAGCTTACGGAAACGAATAACAACATGTAGACCCATCCATCTATGCTATGTTAACTTGTCAGTCCATTATAGCTCATCAAACAGTTAACAGAAACGAATAACAACATGTAGACCCATCCATCTATGCTATGTTAACTTGTCAGTCCATTATAGCTCATCAAACAGTTAACAGAAACGAATAACAACATGTAGACCCATCCATCTATGCTATGTTAACTAGTCAGTCCATTATAGCTCATCAAACAGTTAACAGAAACGAATAACAACATGTAGACCCATCCCATCTATGCTATGTTAACTTGTCAGTCCATTATAGCTTACGGAAACGAATAACAACATGTAGACCCATCCATCTATGCTATGTTAACTAGTCAGTCCATTATAGCTTACGGAAACGAATAACAACATGTAGACCCATCCATCTATGCTATGTTAACTTGTCAGTCCATTATAGCTTACAGAAACGAATAACAACATGTAGACCCATCCATCTATGCTATGTTAACTAGTCAGTCCATTATAGCTTACGGAAATGAATAACAACATGTAGACCCATCCATCTATGCTATGTTAACTAGTCAGTCCATTATAGCTTACGGAAATGAATAACAACATGTAGACCCATCCATCTATGCTATGTTTACTAGTCAGTCCATTATAGCTTACGGAAATGAATAACAACATGTAGACCCATCCATCTATGCTATGTTAACTAGTCAGTCCATTATAGCTTACGGAAACGAATAACAACATGTAGACCCATCCCATCTATGCTATGTTAACTAGTCAGTCCATTATAGCTTACGGAAACGAATAACAACATGTAGACCCATCCATCTATGCTATGTTAACTAGTCAGTCCATTATAGCTTACGGAAACGAATAACAACATGTAGACCCATCCATCTATGCTATGTTAACTAGTCAGTCCATTATAGCTTACGGAAACGAATAACAACATGTAGACCCATCCATCTATGCTATGTTAACTTGTCAGTCCATTATAGCTCATCAAACAGTTAACAGAAACGAATAACAACATGTAGACCCATCCATCTATGCTATGTTAACTTGTCAGTCCATTATAGCTCATCAAACAGTTAACAGAAACGAATAACAACATGTAGACCCATCCATCTATGCTATGTTAACTAGTCAGTCCATTATAGCTCATCAAACAGTTAACAGAAACGAATAACAACATGTAGACCCATCCCATCTATGCTATGTTAACTTGTCAGTCCATTATAGCTTACGGAAACGAATAACAACATGTAGACCCATCCATCTATGCTATGTTAACTAGTCAGTCCATTATAGCTTACGGAAACGAATAACAACATGTAGACCCATCCATCTATGCTATGTTAACTTGTCAGTCCATTATAGCTCATCAAACAGTTAACAGAAACGAATAACAACATGTAGACCCATCCATCTATGCTATGTTAACTTGTCAGTCCATTATAGCTCATCAAACAGTTAACAGAAACGAATAACAACATGTAGACCCATCCATCTATGCTATGTTAACTAGTCAGTCCATTATAGCTCATCAAACAGTTAACAGAAACGAATAACAACATGTAGACCCATCCCATCTATGCTATGTTAACTTGTCAGTCCATTATAGCTTACGGAAATGAATAACAACATGTAGACCCATCCATCTATGCTATGTTAACTAGTCAGTCCATTATAGCTTACGGAAAGGAATAACAACATGTAGACCCATCCATCTATGCTATGTTAACTAGTCAGTCCATTATAGCTTA
Organism: Oncorhynchus nerka; assembly: GCF_034236695.1. Classification (NCBI taxonomy): domain Eukaryota; kingdom Metazoa; phylum Chordata; class Actinopteri; order Salmoniformes; family Salmonidae; genus Oncorhynchus; species Oncorhynchus nerka. Next base: position 91,097,413 of record NC_088409.1, read on the forward strand.
CGGAAACGAATAACAACATGTAGACCCATCCATCTATGCTATGTTAACTTGTCAGTCCATTATAGCTCATCAAACAGTTAACAGAAACGAATAACAACATGTAGACCCATCCATCTATGCTATGTTAACTTGTCAGTCCATTATAGCTCATCAAACAGTTAACAGAAACGAATAACAACATGTAGACCCATCCATCTATGCTATGTTAACTAGTCAGTCCATTATAGCTCATCAAACAGTTAACAGAAACGAATAACAACATGTAGACCCATCCATCTATGCTATGTTAACTAGTCAGTCCATTATAGCTTACGGAAACGAATAACAACATGTAGACCCATCCCATCTTTGCTAAATATGTTAACTTGAACCTGTTTGCAGTCAACATTGTTCCATGCAATTGAATGGCTTCAATAGCATTGACACTAATATAGGGTCCAGGCCTGCTGTAAATTACTTTATGGCTGAACATGGAAATGCCAAACATTGTCAATAAGCAAAATACATTTTTTTTTTTAAGTCTAAAAATAGAGTATGAATCATTTTAATCTCATTCTAAACCAAACAAAACAACAACTTGTTATAAATAGGCGATGTCTAAATACAGTTACAGGGACCATCATTCCTCCCTTTGGAAAAATCATAGACTCAGCAACAAAAGCAACGTCCTCTCACTGTCAACTGCGTTTATTTTCAGCAAACTTAATATGTGTAAATATTTGAACATATCAAGATTCAACAACATAAACTGAACAAGTTCCACAGACATGTGACTAAAAGAAATGGAATAATGTGTCCCTGAACAAAGGGGGGTCAAAATCTAAAATAACAGTCAGTATCTGGTGTGGCCACCAGCTGCATTAAGTACTGCAGTACATCTCCTCCTCATGGACTGCACCAGATTTTCCAGTCCTTGCTGTGAGATGTTACCCCACTCTTACACCAAGGCATCTGCAAGTTCCCGGACAATTCTGGGGGGAATGGCCCTAGCCCTCACCCTCCGATTCAACAGGTCCCAGATGTGCTCAATTGGATTGATATCCAGGTTCTTCACTGGCCATGGCAGAACACTGACATTCCTGTCTTGCAGGAAATCACGCACAGAACGAAGAAGTATGGCTGGTGGCATTGTCCTGCTGGAGGGTCATGTCAGGTTGAGCCTGTAGAAGGGGTACCACATGAGGGAGGAGGATGTCTTCACTGAAACGCACAGCGTTGAGATGGCCTGCAATGACAACAAGCTCAATCCAACACTCACTAAACAGAGAACATCCCTGGTCATCCCTACTGCCTCTGATCTGGAGGACTCACTAAACCAACATGCTTTGTTTGTAAATGATGTCTGAGTGTTGGAGTGGGACCCTGGCTATCTGTAAATAAAATAAAAATGTAACTAGAAAGATCTGGTTTGCTTAAAATAAGGAATTTTAAACGATTTTTACTGTTGATACTTAAGTATATTTTAAACCAAATACTTTTAGACTTTTACTTAAGTTGTATATTACTGGGTGACCTTTTACTTTTACTTGAGGCATTTTATATTAAGGTATCTTTTACTTTTCCTCAAATATGACAGTTGGGTACTTTACCCACCACTGACAGGTAGTCATGCAAGTTCAAATCCCCGAGCTGACAAGGTACAAATCTGTCGTTCTGCCCCCCTGAACAAGGCAGTTAATGGACCCTTCACCTCCAAAACGACCCAGAGTTATACTGCTGCTATCTCTGGGACCAGGTCTCGGTTTAAAGCTCATTATTTTGATGATAAACGTGAATCCGAGTGAGGAGCACTCGGTGACGGTGATGTCTGGTGAGGACCTGCCTTACAATCTGCCTTACAACAGGCCTACAAGCCCTCAGTCCAGCCTCTCTCTGCCTATTGGGGACAGTCTGAGCACTGATGGAAGGATTGTGCGTTCCTGGTGTAACTCGGGCAGTTGTTGTTGCCATCCTGTACCTGTCCCACAGGTGTGATGTTCAATGTACTGATCCTGTGCAGGTGTTGTTACACGTGGTCTGCCACTGCGAGGACGATCAGCTGTCCGTCCTGTCTCCCTGTAGCGCTGTCTTAGGCGTCTCACAGTACGGACATTGCAATTAATTGTCCACAATTAATGTCCACATCTGCAGTCCTCATGCCTCCTTGCAGCATGCCTAAGGCATGTTCACGCAGATGAGCAGGGACCCTGGGCATCTTTCTTTAGGTGTTTTTTTAGAATCAGTAGAAAGGCCTCTTTAGTGTCCTAAGTTTTCATAACTGTGACCTTAATTGCCTACCGTCTGTAAGCTGTTAGTGGCTTAATGACCGTTCCACCGGTGCGTGTTCATTAATTGTTTATGGTTCATTGAACAAGCATAGCAAACAGTGTTTAAACCCTTTACAATGAAGATCTGTGAAGTTATTTGGATTTTTACAAATTATCTTTGAAAGACAGTGTCCTGATAAAGAGATGTTTCTTTTTTTGCTGAGTTTATTAATACAATGCAGACTATTGAGGGTTTTCCACACATCAAAACGTTTCACAGTAGCTGGAAAAATATCCAAAACAAAGCGAAAGGAAGAAAGTCCACTAAGCATTTATGCTGCTCTCAAATATTATGTTTTATATGCTATTTGGAACCATTTTATAGATCACATTCACACTTCTCCAGAAGTTGCATTGCGTGCGTGCCAAGGACATTCACACTTCTCCAGAAGTTGCATCGCGTGCGTGCCAAGGACATTCACACTTCTCCAGAAGATGCATTGCGTGCGTACCAAGGACATTCACACTTCTCCAGAAGTTGCATCGCGTGCGTACCAAGGACATTCACACTTCTCCAGAAGTTGCATCGCGTGCGTGCCAAGGACATTCACACTTCTCCAGAAGTTGCATCGCGTGCGTACCAAGGACATTCACACTTCTCCAGAAGTTGCATCGCGTGCGTGCCAAGGACATTCACACTTCTCCAGAAGTTGCATCGCGTGCGTACCAAGGACATTCACACTTCTCCAGAAGTTGCATCGCGTGCGTGCCAAGGACATTCACACTTCTCCAGAAGTTGCATCGCGTGCGTGCCAAGGACATTCACACTTCTCCAGAAGTTGCATCGCGTGCGTGCCAAGGACATTCACACTTCTCCAGAAGTTGCATCGCGTGCGTACCAAGGACATTCACACTTCTCCAGAAGTTGCATCGCGTGCGTGCCAAGGACATTCACACTTCTCCAGAAGTTGCATCGCGTGCGTACCAAGGACATTCACACTTCTCCAGAAGTTGCATCGCGTGCGTACCAAGGACATTCACACTTCTCCAGAAGTTGCATCGCGTGCGTGCCAAGGACATTCACACTTCTCCAGAAGTTGCATCGCGTGCGTGCCAAGGACATTCACACTTCTCCAGAAGTTGCATCGCGTGCGTGCCAAGGACATTCACACTTCTCCAGAAGTTGCATCGCGTGCGTGCCAAGGACATTCACACTTCTCCAGAAGTTGCATCGCGTGCTTACCAAGGACATTCACACTTCTCCAGAAGTTGCATCGCGTGCGTACCAAGGACATTCACACTTCTCCAGAAGTTGTATCGCGTGCGTGCCAAGGACATTCACACTTCTCCAGAAGTTGTATCGCGTGCGTGCCAAGGACATTCACACTTCTCCAGAAGTTGTATCGCGTGCGTGCCAAGGACATTCTCACTTCTCCAGAAGTTGCATTGTGTGCGTGCCAAGGACATTCACACTTCTCCAGAAGTTGTATTGTGTGCGTACCAAGGACATTCACACTTCTCCAGAAGTTGCATTGCGTGCGTACCAAGGACATTCACACTTCTCCAGAAGTTGCATCGCGTGCGTGCCAAGGACATTCACACTTCTCCAGAAGTTGCATCGCGTGCGTACCAAGGACATTCACACTTCTCCAGAAGTTGCATCGCGTGCGTGCCAAGGACATTCACACTTCTCCAGAAGTTGCATCGCGTGCGTGCCAAGGACATTCTCACTTCTCCAGAAGTTGCATCGCGTGCATGCCAAGGACATTCACACTTCTCCAGAAGTTGCGTCTCGTGCGTGCCAAGGACATTCACACTTCTCCAGAAGTTGCATCGCGTGCGTGCCAAGGACATTCACACTTCTCCAGAAGTTGCATCGCGTGCGTGCCAAGGACATTCAAACTTCTCCAGAATTTGCATCGCGTGCGTACCAAGGACATTCACACTTCTCCAGAAGTTGCATCGCGTGCATGCCAAGGACATTCTCACTTCTCCAGAAGTTGCATCGCGTGCGTGCCAAGGACATTCACACTTCTCCAGAAGTTGCATCGCGTGCGTACCAAGGACATTCACACTTCTCCAGAAGTTGCATCGCGTGCGTACCAAGGACATTCACACTTCTCCAGAAGTTGCATCGCGTGCGTACCAAGGACATTCACACTTCTCCAGAAGTTGCATCGCGTGCGTGCCAAGGACATTCTCACCAATAACACCAGGACATCATTCTCATAAATGTGGTTTTATTAATCAAATTAAACAAATAACAAGCAATCTGTTGTTATTTTTTTACAACAACAACAACAATAAATAAATATCAAATATAACGATATCATAAAATCGTCAGGATAAAAAAGACAAGGCTTCATTATAATAGACCCAGGATAAGGGTAGTCTATGGAGGGATTTGGGTTTTTAAAAATGTGAAACAGGAATCAAGCAATTGTTAAAATCGCTTCTAAATAGAAGGATTACCACCGAGGTTCTAATCTCTTGTTTCAGGATGGGCATGGACATACGTAGCCTACATCATGGAGAGGGTTTTACGAACTAAAGTAATGCCTGCCTACAATACATAGATAAACAGGGAATGTCAGCTCACTGTTTTGCTCCTATCAAACTATTTTAATTAATAAAGCTTTGGAGATTAAGATTTATTTTCAAGCAGTCTCACAAGCCAAGCTCTTTATTGACAGTCTTGACTATCCTACTTGATTGCATTGGGCAGGATGAAAGGAAAACAGGCTTCTTTGAGAGGAGGGGAGGCTATGCTACTGTAGGTTCTTAATCAAATAATCAGAATATATTTTTTTATATATCTATATACCGTATATATATTTTTAAATATGAAGTACACATGCACCAAAGCACGTTACTCTTGTTCCATGTGCAGTGTGCTTCACGGCTGGATAGCCTGCGTTTCCTCTGTCAAAATTCATGCCGGAAATAGAGCCATGAATGTCATATTGCTCAGTGTTTGACAATTGGTAGCTTCTTATACAGTTTGCCCAATGCTGCCCCTAATCCCTGATTCTCTGTTGGGCAAGCAATATCATGTGTGCCTAGTGTGGTCTCAATCAAGTGATCCATAGTCTGTACGATAGGCCAGTGGTTCCCTGCCTGTGGGGTGCGCCCAGCAGAGAATCAGGATTTGTTTTTATATATAAATATATATTTACATTTTTTGCATCTTAGTACAGGTTTCAACTTACTCTTGAAAGTCGTAATAGTAGAATACACAAGGTGCCATTTCTATATTGGGTAGTGCATCATCAGTTCCTCTTGGCATGCCAGTCATTGCAAACCTTAGAGAGGTATTCATAACTTGCCCGAAATGTTCAGATCAACTAGCCCATGTCAGCTAATGTTTTTTCAGCAAGGTTTTTTTAGCCAATAGATTCTCCTGTCATGTTTGAGTCATTCTAATATCATATGAATACATATATATATATATATATATAATTGCAGGAAATAAGCTTCAGAACCTGCAAAATGATCTATCTTCCAACATGAGGGGTGTGGACCAGCTGTGTCAGGTACAGTGCTTGATTCCATAGAAATAGACATGGTGCAGGAAGTTCCTCGATGCTGGATGGGCTGACCAGCTGTGTCAGGAACAGTACTTGAGTCCATAGAAATAGACATGGTGCAGGAAGTTCCTCGATGCTGGATGGGGGACCTAAGTGAAACCCATGCCATAGGCTATAGTCCTAGGCTATAAGATCTTGCTCGGACAAGCACAGGGTGAAGTTATATTTCTAACAAAATGTACTTTCTTCCCGAGTTCTCACTCTGCTGGGATGGTGTGTATAAAACTAGGCTAGACTGCGTTACACACTGCAATGCATAGGCTTTCCCAATAATGAGCCCTGGCCTGCCCTGCTCTTGCTAATGTAGGCCTAAAGCCGTTTGTACTGCCTAACCAATGGCTGTGGCACTTCAAGTCAAAGGCTTCGTCCCCCCAAAAAATCTATATCTGTGTTTGCGGACGAGGCCTACTGATGTCCTGCTTAGTTTGAGAGGGAGAGCATGAAGATGAAAAAGAGGACCAGAGGTAAGCTTGTTACTGCTATAATTTATTTTAATAAACACAATACCTTGCCCATAATGAAGCTATTTATCAGAGTTATTGACCTCACAATAAGCCATATTTGAGTAATTTACTGTGACTTACATTACTATTTAAAAAAAAAAAATTCACCTTTATTTAACCAGGTAGGCAAGTTGAGAACAAATTCTCATTTACAATTGCGACCTGGCCAAGATAAAGCAAAGCAGTTCGATAGATACAACGACACAGAGTTACACATGGAGTAAAAACAAACATACAGTCAATAATACAGTATAAACAAGTCTATATACAATGTGAGCAAATGAGGTGAGAAGGGAGGTAAAGGCAAAAAAGGCCATGGTGGCAAAGTAAATACAATATAGCAAGTAAAACACTGGAATGGTAGTTTTGCAATGGAAGAATGTGCAAAGTAGAAATAAAAATAATGGGGTGCAAAGGAGCAAAATAAATAAATTAATTAAATACAGTTGGGAAAGAGGTAGTTGTTTGGGCTAAATTATAGGTGGGCTATGTACAGGTGCAGTAATCTGTAAAATGCTCTGACAGTTGGTGCTTAAAGCTAGTGAGGGAGATAAGTGTTTGAAGTGGCTGCCTCAGAGTTGGACAGCACGTGTGCTGAAACACTTGAGAAGTCTTCATTCATATGAACAGTCTTCATTTAAATATGACTTTAGGCTATTGATGGCTTTGTGTTGGAGCCTATTTCTGCCAAACCTTCATTTCACTAGGCAAATCAGCTATGAACAAATTCTTATTTACAATGACGGCCTACCTCAGCCAAAACCCTAACCTGGACGACGCTTGGCTAACTGTGCACCGTCCGATGGGACTCCCAATCACAGCCGGTTGTGATACAGGAATCAAACCAGGGTCTGTAGTGATGCCTCTAGCACTGAGATGCAGTGCCTTAGACCACTACTCCACCCGGGAGGACATTCCAGAAAGTAGAGGTAGGGCTACCTGTTTGATAGACTAAATAATAGTCTATTTTGTTTTCCGCCATCCCCGTCCACAGCGCCCTAGCATAATCACAACATACTTGATGGTAACAGTGCTCACTGTTGCCCCTAGTGGCCGGTTTCCACATCATCTCCCATGTCCTCAGACATGGATGGACTTCGAATACTGACCTGCCTGGGACTGACTTGTATTACGGGTCACCTGTCTGGGACTGACTTGACTCGTAAATAACGCATCTGGTACGATCATCATAATGCTTAAGTTACATCTCAACTGGGAAACGAGGCCCAGACCTGTCACCTGTATCCAGGTGTTGTTGACAAATGGCCTCCAGGCAAACTATTGAGATGACCTTCCCTGCCCACAGTTCTGACCTCTCACACTCTAGGTTAGGACAAGCTTTAGAGTGTGTGTTTATGTGTGTGTATATGTGTGTGTGTGTGTGTATGTGTGACTCAGCAGGGTTTGGTCGTGGGGTGGGAACTGTTCTTTTTTGGAATAAATGTTGCTCTTATTCCAGCTCCACTCTGAGGCTGTTGCCATGGAAACTAGGAGACTCTACATCACCTAAGTAGAAGTTTCTCTGGATGTGTGTTAAAGACGGAAGGAGATTTAGTTTGTGTTATTGTGTATGTATGTATGTATGTATGTATATGTACGTACGTACGTGTGTGTGTGCGCGTGTGTGTGTGTGTGGGGGAACTGTGTAAGTGCAAAATTGTGAAACATTATTTGTGTGTGGAGATTTGTGTGTGTAGGTGTGTATGTGTGTGTGTGTGTTTCTTTGTGTAGGTGTGTGGCTGCTTCTCTGCTGATCCTTCATCTAATTTGCTCTGACAGAAGACGGTGTAAATATGGGGAATCTTCCCTGCTCAAAAGAATCCAGCTATCACCAAATCAATGAGACACACTACAAAAGAGACTTCCCCACTAACACTCATCAGAAATAAAGGGTGAGGGGGAGGTGAAGGGGGAACATTAGAGGGAGGGGGTATCCCATCCTAGAAACAGTTGCCAAGGCAACAGGGGTACAGTAGAGGCAATGATTTGGGGAAAATATTCTCAGTATTGTCTTCGTATCACATATTGGACTGCAGAGACTCACTCCCTAAATGGCAACACAGCAAATTACATGAGAGAAAGCAATAGGGATAGACAAATAGATAGTGAGATAGATAGCGAGATAGATAGTGAGATAGATAGATAGGGAGATAGATAGATAGCGAGATAGATAGATAGATAGATAGTGAGATAGATAGATAGCGAGATAGATAGATAGTGAAATAGATAGATAGTGAGATAGATAGATAGCGAGATAGATAGATAGCGAGATAGATAGCGAGATACATAGATAGCGAGATAGATAGCGAGATATATAGATAGCGAGATAAATAGATTGTGAGATAGATAGTGAGATAGATAGATAGTGAGATAGAGAAAGAGAGAGAAGAGAAACTTGCTGAGCTAATAGTACATCATGGAGTGATGGACAAGTGCTCCAGTTCCCCTGTGAAGAGATAGAGTGGAGGGAGGGGAATGAGGAGGGCAGAGAGGAAGAGAGGAGAGAGGAGAGAGGAGGAGATCAAGGAGAAAGAAAGGAGGGATAAGGAGGAAAGCTGAGAGGAAGAGAGGAGGGGGAGGAGGGCTGAGCGAAATAGTAAAGGGAAGAGGAGGGCTGAGAGGAAGCGATGAAGGGGAGGAGGGCTGAGAGGAAGAGAAGGGATGAAGAGGAGGGCTGAGAGGAAGAGAGGAGGGGGAGGAGGGCTGAGAGGAAGAGGAGGGATGAACAGGAGGGCTTTGAGGAAGAGAGGAGGGGGAGAAGGGCTGAGAGGAAGAAAGGAGGTGGAGAATGGGGGCTGAGAGGAAGGGAGAAAGGGGAGGAGACAGAGGAAGGGAGAGGGATGAGGGCTGAGAGAAAGAGCAGCAGGATGAGGAGGAGGGCTGAGAGAATAATAGGAGGGATGAGGAGGAGCGCTGAAAGGAAGAGAGGAGGGGGAGGGGGATGAGGGCTGAGAAGAAGAGGAAGGATGAAGAGGAGGGCTGAGAGGAAGGGAGGAGGGGGAGGAGACAGAGGAAGAGATGAGGACTGAGAGATAGAGCAGCGGGATGAGGAGGAGGGCTGAGAGAATGATAGGAGAGGGATGAGGGTTGAGAGGAAGAGGAGGGAGGAAGAGGAGTGCTAAGAGGAAGAGAGGGGTAGGAGGGCTGAGAGGAAGAGAGGAGTGGGAGGAGGGCTGAGAGCAAGATAGGAGGGGGAGGGTGACTGAGAGGAAGAGAGGAGGGATGATGAGGGGGAGGAGGCATGAGGAGGGGGAGCTGTAATTTCTGCAAAAGGTGGCTCTACAAAGTATTGACTTTGGGGGGGGGGGGTGAATAGTTATCCACACTCAAGTTCTGTTTTTTTCTTCTTATTTCTTGTTTGTTTCACAATAAAAAAATATTTTGCATCTTCAAAAGTGGTAGGAATGTTGTGTAAATCAAATGATACAACCCCCCCCCCAAAAAAAAAAAATATTTATTTCCAGGTTGTAAGGCAACAAAATAAGAAAAATAACAAGGGGGTGAAAACTTTAGCAAGCCACTGTAAACCCCCACTTCCTTCCATTCTGCTAGTAAACTTGCAATCTTTGGAAAATAAAAATAGATGACCCACAACCAACAGGGCATTCAACGCAGTAAAATCTTAATCTTCACAGAGTCGTGGCTGAACAACGACACTATCAACATACAGCTGGCTGGTTATACTCTGTACCTGCAGGATAGAACAGTAGCATCTGGTAAGACAACGGGAAGCAAAAATGAAAGCAGGAAGCACCAGTGACTTGATCAATAAAAAAGTTGTCAGATGAAATAGATGCTAAGCTACACAACTGTTTTACTAGCACAGATTGGAATATGTTCCGGGATTCCTCCGATGGCATTGAGGAGCACACCATATCAGTCATTGGCTTCATCAATGAGTGCATCGATGACTATGTCCTCACAGTGAGCGTACGTACATACCCCAACCAGAAGCCATGGATTACAGCTAACATCCTAACCCGGAAGCTTATAAGAAAACCCACTATGCCCTCCGATGAACCATCAAACAGGCAAAGCTTCAATACAGGACTAAGATCGAGTCATACTACACCGGCTCTAAAGCTCATAGGATGTGGCAGGGCTTGCAAGCCATTACAGACTACAAAGGGCACAGCCGAGAGTTGCCCAGTGATACGAGCCTACCAGATAAACTTCTTCAATGCTCGCTTCGAGGCAGATAACACTGAAACATGCATGACAGCACCCGCTGTTCCGGAAGACTTTGTGATCACGCTCTCCACAGTCGATGTAAGACCATTAAATAGTTCCAGACTCACAAGGCCGCAGGGCCAGACGGATTCCTAGGACATGTACTGCGAGCATGCGCTGACCAACTGGCAAGTGTCTTCAATGACATTTTCAACCTCTCCCTGTCTGTCTATAATACCAACATGTTTTAAGCATACCACCATAGTCCCTGTGCCCAAGAACACTAAGGTAACTTGCCTAAATTACAACCGAGCCCTAGCAATCAAGTCTGTAGCCATGACATGCTTTGAAAGGCTGGTCATGGCTCACAGCAACACCATTATCCCAGAAACCCTAGATCCACAACGATTTGCTTACAGCCCCAACAGATCCACAGATGATGCAATTTCTATTTATATCCACGCTGCCCAATTTCTATCCACACTGCCCTTTCCCACCTGGACAAAAGGAACACCTTTGTGAGAATACTATTCATTGACTACAGCTCAGCGTTCAACACCATAATGCCCTCAAAGCTCATCAATAAGCTAAGGACCCTGGGACTATACACTTCCCTCTGTAACTGGATCCTGGACTTCCTGACGGGCCGCCCCCAGGTGGTAAGGGTAGGTAAAAACACATCCGCCACGCTGATCCTCAACACAGGGGCCCTTCAGGGATGCGAGCTCAGTCCCCTCCTGTACTCCCTGTTCACTCATGACTGCACGGCCAGGCACGACTCCAACACCATCATTAAGTTTGCCGATAACAAAACAGTGGTAGGCCTGATCACCGACAATGACAAGACAGCCTATAGGGAGGAGGTCAGAGACCTGGCCATGTGGAGCCAGGACAACAACCTCTCCCTCAACATGATCAAGACAAAGGAGGATACAGGAAAAAGAGGACCAAGCACGCCCCCCATTCTCATCAACGGGGCTGTATTGGAGCAGGTTGAGATCTTCAAGTTGCTGGGTGTCCACATCACGCACAAACTAACATGGTCCAAGCACACCAAGACAATCATGAAGAGGGCACAACAAAACCTATTCTCCCTCAGGAGACTGAAAATATTTGGCATGGGTCCTCAAAAGGTTTTACAGCTGCACCACTGGTTGCATCACTGCTTGGTATTGCAACTGCTCTTTCTCCGAATGCAACGCACTACAGAGGGTAGTGCGAATGGCCCAGTACATCGCTGTGGCCAAGCTTCCTGCCATCCAGGGCCTCTATAACATGAGGTGTCAGAGAAAGGCCCTAAAAATTGGCAAAGACTCCAGCCACCCTAGTCATAGACTGTTCTCTCTGCTATTTGTAAGCGGTAATGGAGCACCAAGTCTAGGTCCAATAGGCTTCTAAACAGCTTCTACCCCCAAGCCATAAGACTCCTGAACATCTAATCAAATGGCTACCTAAACTATATGCATTGCTGCCCCTCTTCCCCTCCTTTACAATGCTGATACTCTCTGTTGTTATCATCTATGCATAGTCACTTTAATAACATACTACCTCAACAAACCAGTTCCCCCACTCATTGACTCTGTACGGGTACCCCCATGTATATAGCCTAACTACTGTTATTGTCCCTGATCTGTTTCACCGGTTTCACCCGTCACCCCCTCCAGGTGTCACCAATCTTCCCCATTATCCCCTGGGTTTTTAAACCTGGGTTTTTTGTCTGTCTGTGCCAGTTCGTCTTGTTTGTTCCAATTAAACCTGCATGTTTTTCCTGTGCTCCTGTCTTTTCTATTCTCTTTTGCTAGTCCTCCCGGCTTTAGCCCTTGTCTGTTTACTGGACTCTCTACCCGCCTGCCTGACCATTCTGCATGCCTGAGCATTCTGCCTGCCCTGACCTTGGGCCTGCCAGACCATTCTGCCTGCCCTGATCTCGAGCCTGCCAGACCATTCTACCTGCCCTGACCTCGAGCCTGCCAGACCATTCTACCTGCCCTGACCTCGAGCCTGCCAGACCATTCTACCTGCCCTGACCTTGAGCCTGCCTGACCATTCTGCCTGCCCTGACCTTGAGCCTGCCAGACCATTCTGCCTGCCCTGACCTCGAGCCTGCCAGACCATTCTACCTGCCCTGACCTCGAGCCTGCCAGACCATTCTGCCTGCCCTGACCTTGAGCCTGCCAGACCATTCTGCCTGCCCTGACCATTCTACCTGCCCTGACCTTGAGCCTGCCTGACCATTCTGTCTTCCCTGACCTGGAGCCTGCCTGACCATTCTGCCTGCCCTGACCTTGAGCCTGCCAGACCATTCTGCCTGCCCTAACCTCGAGCCTGCCTGACCATTCTGCCTGCCCTGACCTCGAGCCTGCCTGACCATTCTGCCTGCCCTGACCTCGAGCCTGCCTGACCATTCTGCCTGCCCTGACCTCGAGCCTGCCTGACCATTCTGCCTGCCCTGACCTCGAGCCTGCCTGACCATTCTACCTGCCCTGACCACGAGCCTGCCTGACCATTCTGCCTGCCCTGACCTCGAGCCTGCCAGACCATTCTACCTGCCCTGACCTTGAGCCTGCCTGACCATTTTACCTGCCCTGACCTGGAGCCTGCCTGACCATTCTGCCTGCCCTGACCTTGAGCCTGCCAGACCATTCTGCCTGCCCTGACCTCGAGCCTGCCAGACCATTCTACCTGCCCTGACCTTGAGCCTGCCTGACCATTCTGTCTTCCCTGACCTGGAGCCTGCCTGACCATTCTACCTGCCCTGACCTCGAGCCTGCCTGACCATTCTGCCTGCCCTGACCTCAAGCCTGCCTGACCATTCTGCCTGCCCTAACCTCGAGCCTGCCTGACCATTCTGCCTGCCCTGACCTCGAGCCTGCCTGACCATTCTGCCTGCCCTGACCTCGAGCCTGCCTGACCATTCTGCCTGCCCTGACCTCGAGCCTGCCTGACCATTCTGCCTGCCCTGACCTCGAGCCTGCCTGACCATTCTACCTGCCCTGACCTCGAGCCTGCCTGACCATTCTGCCTGCCCTGACCTCGAGCCTGCCTGACCATTCTACCTGCCCTGACCTCGAGCCTGCCTGACCATTTTACCTGCCCTGACCTCGAACCTGCCTGCCACTCTGTACCTCTCGGACTCTGAACTGGTTTTGACCTTTTGACCTGTCTATGACCTTGCCTACCCCTTTAGAATTATTATTAAATATCAAAGACTCAAACCATCTGTCTCCTGTGTCTGCATCTGGGTCTCGCCTTGTGCCCTTGTAACATGTTTCTTTTATTTATTATTCTTATCCATATTTTTTTAAACTGTCGGTTAGGGACTTGCACTGTTGTATTCGGCGCATGTGACTGATACAATTTGATTTGATTTGAGACTGATGAGGTAAAATTCATTAAATAAGCGACTGTTTTGTTAAGATATGAAAACATCCGAAGAGTTATATTCGGGAAATGGAACCTCTGTAAACAACATGTTCCCGTGGTGCCCCGACTTCCTAGTTAATTAAAGTTACATGATTAGTTTAATCACATAATTAAATTGCAATGGAGAATTGGTTTGATAATATACAGCTTTCACATGATATATATGATATATTGCTATATGTACTGTATGTCTCTATTGACACAGCCAGTGGCTCAATATTAATTATACTAAATTAAGTGCCCTTTAATTACCTTTTGTGAGGCTGGAGGCATAGACGACAGGATTGTTAAGAAAAGGATAAGCTTGAGAGCAGGCATATTTATTTCATTTCATTTGCGATTTTTAGAAATCGCTAACGTTGCGTTATGGTAATGAGCTTGAGGCTGTAGTAACGATACCGCATGCGGGATGGGGCAGACTATGAGGTTAACTCAGCCATAAATCCCCTTGTGACAGGGGGAATGGAAGTGTGTTGTGTTCAACAGTAAGGGGCAATTGAATAAATTCTTCACAAAAAAATGGAAAAAATTCAAAACAATTCTAACTTGTCTGTCAATGGGAATCAAGTGTTTTCTACCACGAAACACCAGAAAATGATAAAAACAGAGAAGAACCAGCTCACCTGCTTTTACACAATGCATTTACTCCTATCCAGAGCCACTTACAGGAGCATTTAGGGTTAAATGCTTTGATGAAGTGAAGATTTTTCACCTAGTCGTTCAGGGATTCAAACCAGCAACCTTTTGGTTACTGGCCCAACACTTATAATCACTAGGCTACCTGCCGCACTGTGATTTGACAATTTAAAAAGGAATAGTTTCACCATATTAGTTCAATTCATGTAACATGGTTGACCTTAAGCTTTCTGCCCATATCAGATGTGTCTATGTCCTGGGAAATTGTCTTGTTTACTTACAACATCATGCTAATCACATTAGCCTATGTTGCTCAACTTTCCCGCAGGGGGGGACACCAATTCTGTAGAGGTTAAGGACAGGTTGTTGTTGTTTTTTTTACCTTAAAGTTCATCACTAATCAAAATAAATAAATAATCATCTCCAGACATGACTTTGTCAAAGCAACAAAATAACTGGGCACAGACAACATTGAAATTATGTGGAAACAATGTTGATTCAACCAGTGTGTGCCCAGTGGGGCTTTACAATGATGTTGAAAACATGGAAAAATGTTGGGGTTAAGTAGGTTCAAATCTTCCTAGAAGTTACTAAGGGGCGTGACAAAACAGAGAATGTTGTCACTTTAGCAAATTTTTGTTCATATTACAAATCAGATTTATAGAATTTTCCATGTGGTCTATATTAATACTCTAGTGACTCCCCATCCCGCATGAGGGAGCGTAATCATCGACTGACACTAATTAGCATAACGCAACGGACATAAATATTCCTAGAAAATATTCCTATTCATGAAAATCACAAGTGAGATATTTTGAGACACAGCTTAGGCTTTTGTTAATCACCCTGTCATCTCAGATTTTCTAAATATGCTTTACAGCCAAAGCTAGACAAGCATTTGTGTAAGTTTATCGATAGCCTAGCATAGCATTTTGTCCAGCTAGCAGCAGGTAACTTGGTCCCGGAAATCAGAAAAGCAATCAAATTAAATCGTTTACCTTTGATGAGCTTCGGATGTTTTCACTCACGAGACTCCCAGTTAGATAGCCAATGTTCCTTTTTTCCCAAAATATTATTTTTGTAGGCGAAATAGCTCCGTTTGTTCTTCACGTTTGGCTGAGAAATCGCCCGGAAATTGCAGTCACGAAAACGGCGAAAAATATTCCAAATTAGCTCCATAATATCAACAGAAACATGGCAAACGTTGTTTATAATCAATACTCAAGGTGTTTTTCAGATATCTATTCGATAATATATCAACCGGGACTGGTGGCTTCTTAGTAGGATAGAGAGAAACAATGGCCGCATTTGTCCTTTACGCACCAAACACTCTGAGAGCTTCAGCTGACCACGCAATGTTGACGTTCAGGCTCATTTTTCTAAATAAAATCCTGAAAACTATGTATTGTGACACTAGACACATTAGGGAAGCCGTAGAAAAAGGAATCTGGTTGATATCTCATTCACTGCTCAATAGGGATGCATAGAAACGCAGAGCTTCTAAATAAGAGTCCTGTTTGGATTTTTCTCAGGCTTTCGCCTGCAACATCAGTTCTGTTATACTCACAGACAATATGTTTACAGTTTTGGAAACTTTAGAGTGTTTTCTATCCTAAGTTGTCAATTATATGCATATTCTAGCATCTTGTCCTGACAAAATATCCCGGTTACTACAGGAACGTTATTTTTCCAAAAATGAAAATACTGCCCCCTAGTCACAAAAGATTTTCAAAATATGCTTTTGAACCAGAGAAAATCAATAATTTGTGTAAGAGTGGTGATAGCTAGCTTAGCATTTAGCGTTAGCATTTAGCACGCAACATATTCACAAAAACCAGCCAAGGAATCAAATAAAATAATTTACCTTTGAAGAACTTCAGATGTTTCAATGAGGAGACTCTCAGTTACATAGCAGATGTCCAGTTTTTCCTGAAAGATTCTTGTGTAGGACACATCGTTCCGTTTTGTTACTATGCATTTGGCTACCGAAACTAACCGAAAATTCAGTCACCTACACGTCAAACTTTTTTCCGAAATAACTCCATAATATCGACTGAAACATGGAAAACGTTGTTTGAATCAATCCTGAAGGTGGTTTGTCATATATCTCTCCATTGAAAGCCCAGTCCTTGAAGCAAGCTTTGTTCTCTGATTCGAATGGAAAAATACTGGGAGCTGACTTTTGCGCACCAATTGCCACGCAGACACCAAGCGGGACACTTGGCAATTGTAGTCTCTTATGGTCAATCTTCCAATGATATGCCTACAAATCCGTCACAATGCTGCAGAGACCTTGGGGAAACAAGATAAAGTGTCCGTTCATTCCTGTCGCATTCACAGCCATATAAGGCGATCATGGAAAACGTAGCCTCAGAAATCCTGTTCATTTCCTGGTCGGTCAAACATCTTGGTTTTGCCCGAAGCATTTGTTCTAGGGGACTCACAGTGAAAATCTTTGCAGTTCTGGAAACGTAAGAGTGTCTTCTTTCCAAAACTATCAATTCCAAGCATATTCGAGCATCTTTTCGTGACAAAATATTGCGCTTAAAACGGGCACGTCTTTTTATCCAAAAATGAAATACTGCCCCTATAGTACTAACAGGTTAAGTTGGCAACCCTGTTACAGTCAACCCTGTAGTCAACCCTACTATAGTCAAACCTGTAGTCAACCCTGTTACAGTCAACCCTGTTACAGTCAACCCTGTAGTCAACCCTACTATAGTCAACCCTGTTACAGTCAATTCTGTTACAGTCAATCCTGTAGTCAACCCTGTAGTTAAGCCTGTTATAGTCAATCCTGTAGTCAACCCTGTTACAGTCAACCCTGTTATAGTCAACCCTGTTATAGTCAACCCTGTCGTTGTCAACCCTGCAGGCAACCCTGTTATAATCAACTCTCTAGTCAACCCTGTTATAGTCAACCCTCTAGTCAACACTGTAGTCAACCCTATTATAGTCAACCCTGTAGTCAACCCTGTTATAGTCAACCCTCTAGTCAACCCTGTTACAGTCAACCCTGTAGTCAACCCTATTATAGTCAACCCTGTTATAGTCAACCCTGTAGTCAACCCTGTTACAGTCAATCATGTTACTTTATTTGGCACATACTATAGCCATTTTTTTATTTAACACATATTGACCCGGAACTTAACCTCTAGCGTCGAGCAATCCCGTATGCGGGAGCGTAATCATTGCCTGAAGCTCATTACCATAACACAACGTTTCCTATTCATGAAAATCGCAAATGAAATGAAATAAATATATTGAAACACAAGCTTAGTCTTTTGTTAACAACACTGTCATCTCAGATTTTCAAAATATGCTTTAACCAAAGCTACACAAGCATTTGTGTAAGAGTATTGATAGCCTAGCATAGCATTAAGCCTAGCATTCAGCAGGCAACATTTTCACAAAAACAAGAAAAGCATTCAAGTAAAATAATTTACCTTTTAAGAACTTCGGATGTTTTCAATGACGAGACTCTCAGTTAGATAGCAAATGTTCATTTTTTCCCAAAATATTATTTGTGTAAGAGAAATAGCTCCGTTTTGTTCATCACGTTTGGCTAAGAAAAAAAAACGAAAATGCAGTCACTTACAACGACAAACTATTTTTCAAATTAGCTCCATAATATCGACAGAAACATGGCAAACGTTGTTTGGAATCAATCCTGAAGGTGTTTTTCACAATTCTATTCGATGAAAAATCATTCCTGGCAGTCGGTTTGTCATCAGAGGCAAACAGAAAAATACTGCAGCTGGAGATTACGCAATAATTGCGACGGAGGACACCAAGCGACCACCTGGTAAATGTAGTCTCTTATGGTCAATCTTCCAATGATATGCCTACAAATACGTCACAATCCTGCAGACACCTTGGGGAAAATGTGGAAAAGGTAAGCTGACTCCTAGCTCCTCCACAGCCATATAAGGAGTCATTGCCATGAGGCGGTTTCAAAAAATGCGGCACTTCCTGATTGAATTTTTATCTGTTTTTTTTCTGTAACATCAGTTCTGTGGCACTCACAGACAATATCTTTGCAGTTTTGGAAACGTCAGAGTGTTTTCTTTCCAAAACGGTCAATTATATGCACAGTCGAGCATCTTTTCGTGACAAAATATCTTGTTTAAAACGGGAAAATTTTTCATCCAAAAATTAAAAGAGCGCCCCCTATATCCAAGAAGTTAATCGAGCTGCTGATCAATTACGGAAGACTTTAGGTCTGGGTTAATCAAAGTCAGGTATGTGGGGAGTTCAGGGAGAAGTGCTGGAGGTATTCAGGGAGAAGGGCTGGATGGATTCAGGGAGAAGGGCTGGAGGGAATCAGGGAGAAGGGCTGGAGGGAATCAGGGAGGAGGGCTGGAGGGAATCAGGGAGAAGGGCTGGAGGGATTCAGGGAGAACGGCTGGAGGGAATCGGGGAGAAGGGCTGGAGGGAATCAGGGAGAAGGGCTGGAAGGAATCAGGGAGAAAGGCTGGAGGGTATCAGGTATGCTGCTTTCTACAGAAAAGAACCATGTTTGTTTATCTGTTTGTTTGTACACATAAAGTACTTGTGGCCATTAGCTGTATCTCTCCCTCTCTCACTCTCTATCTCTCTGTCTCTCTCTCCCTCTGTCTCTTTCTCTCTCTCTCTCTTTCTCTTTCTCTCTCTTCTCTCTCTCTCACTCTCTCGTTCTTTCTGCCTCTCTTTCTCTCTCCCTCTCTTTCTCTTTCTCTTTCTCTTTCTCTTTCTCTTTCTCTGTCTCTCGCTCCTTCTCTCTGTCTGTCTTTTGCTCTCTTTCTCTCTCCCTCTCTCTCTTTCTTTCTCTGTCTGTCTCTCTCTCTCTTTCTCTCTCCCTCTCTGTCACTCTGTCGGGGTGACTGTTAGTTCACTGAGGAGTCCGTTATAAGAGCGCTCCCAGGGAAACAGAGAAAGAGAGTCTGTAATAGAGGCACTGGTAGTAGGAGTGGAAAATAACATTTCCCCAAAATTCATCAGCTGTGTCTTCATTTTATGTGTGTGTGTGTGTGTGTGTGTGTGTGTGTAGAACTACTCTCTGTGCTCTGATCATCTCCCTGTTTCTCTCCCAGCTGCTCCATCTCTTTGACTCAGCACAGTTGAGATGGAGCCCATAGCACACTCTGACTCCCACCATCTGACCAGCGCTCATATCACAATCCATTGCACACTGCTGGGTCGTTTTACCAATTAGGTGCCTTTTGATTAGTGTACTATTCTGTCATAAAGATAACATGTTCAATTTAATACATTTTCCCATCGGAAGAGGATAAGATAATAGATGAAAATAGTCTAGAAGCAGGAACGGAACAGGAACTAGGAGCTCCAGCTTCTCTCTTTGCAAGTTAAGTTGCCGAATGCCCCCCCCCCCCTCCCCCTTCCGAAATGTGAAAGATGCTAACACCTGTGAAATCGTTATTTGTCCAAATACCGAGTTACGAAAACCCAAATTGCTGCTACTGCTTGTTATCCCACGTATCCCATTCCTTCCCGACATATACTACGTTACCACAGACCTGCCACAGGCTGCCCGGTCCAATCTCTAAAAGACAGGGAGAGGTGTTCCCCTTCTCGTGACATAACTGAGGCAGAATACATAGCTCTTCAGGTCAAGATATATAATTCCCTTTTGAATTGACACCATGTAAGAAGGTCATCCTGGATACCTCCATGTGTCTGTCCCACTCAGCCATAATCTGATATTGTGTTTCATCACTTCATCTTCTTGACCAATCAATTGACCTCTGCTACATAAAGTGATTAGAAGATCATTTTAGTGTTTGGCTTTGGGAACTTCCTGATTCACATAATCATTACCCTGGCTGGAGAGAGAGAGAGAAAGAGAGCAAGAGAGAGATAGAGAGAGAAGAGCAAAGGGGAATGACGAGAAAGAGAGAGAGGTATGAGAGAGAGGGAGAAAGACCGAGAGAGAGAAACAGACAGACAGACCGAGAGAGAGAAACAGACAGACAGACAGACCGAGAGAGAGAGAGAGAGGGAGAGAGAGAGAGAGAGGAAAGCAAAGGGGAATGACAATATATATATATATATATATAGAGAGAGAGGGAGGCAGACAGACGGACAGACAGAGGGAGATAGGGAGAGAGAAAAGAGAGAGAAGAGCAAATGGGGAATGACAAGATATAGAGAAAGAGATAGAGAGGAAGGAGAGGGAGAGAGAATGAGAGAGAGAGATATAATATGGGGTGAGGCTTAGGGAAGAGTCAGGACATCAGAGACGACTTATGCACATCAAAGTCAGTCCGTTAATTAACTGAGCCATGCCGTTTCAATCAAAAGCATCCCAATGTTTCTAAACAACACAGTTTCACAAATTAACTCAACGCACCCACACTCAAAAGCAGGTTTGAAATGTATTGTTATGAGTCCTGTACTGGCAGAACTGAGTGTTTTCCCCTTAGATAGGCCAGCTGCAATGTAAAAATTGGCTATATTAAAAAAATGTTTGAAAACAAAAATTAGCTTTTTTTGGTCTTAATTTAATTTCCTTTAGCAGTGTGGTTAAAGTTAGGGTTAATCACATATGACCTTGGGGCTGTGCCAGCTAGTGACCACTCTGCACAGCTGCCTCCAGAACAACATACAAAAACGAAAAACACTAACCTGCCACTCAAACAGCTATTGTCCTGCCACTCAAACAGCTACTGTCCTACCACTCAAACAGCTACTATCCTGCCACTCAAACAGCTACTATCCTGCCACTCAAACAGCTACTATCCTACCACTCAAACAGCTACTATCCTACCACTCAAACAGCTACTATCCTACCACTCAAACAGCTATTGTCCTACCACTCAAACAGCTACTATCCTACCACTCAAACAGCTACTATCCTACCACTCAAACAGCTACTATCCTACCACTCAAACAGCTACTATCCTACCACTCAAACAGCTACTATCCTACCACTCAAACAGCTACTATCCTACCACTCAAACAGCTACTATCCTACCACTCAAACAGCTACTATCCTACCACTCAAACAGCTACTATCCTACCACTCAAACAGCTACTATCCTACCACTCAAACACCTACTAACCTACCACTCAAACAGCTACTATCCTGCCACTCAAACAGCTACTATCCTACCACTCAAACAGCTACTATCCTACCACTCAAACAGCTACTATCCTACCACTCAAACAGCTACTATCCTACCACTCAAACAGCTACTATCCTACCACTCAAACAGCTACTATCCTACCACTCAAACAGCTACTATCCTGCCACTCAAACAGCTACTATCCTACCACTCAAACAGCTACTATCCTACCACTCAAACAGCTACTATCCTACCACTCAAACAGCTACTTCTACACCTGCATTGCTTCTACACCTGCATTGCTTCTACACCTGCATTGCTTCTACACCTGCATTGCTTCTACACCTGCATTGCTTCTACACCTGCATTGCTTGCTGTTTGGGGTTTTAGGCTGGGTTTCTGTACAGCACTTTGAGATATCAGCTGATTTACGAAGGGCTATATAAATACATTTGATTTGATACTATCCTGCCACTCAAACACCTACTGTACACACAAACATACACACACTCTGAAGACTGACAACCAAAAATGGCCACCGAAATACACACCTCCAGTCTACAGTCCCAATGGGGATCCCATCTAGAAGTTCTATATCAAACGCACAAGTGTGCATTGTGTCAAAAGTGTCACGCACCTTGTTCTGTGTCACTCACACACGCGTGTTAGTCTCTGAATGAAACATCTTCTGTATCGCTGTGGCCTTTTGTCTGAACACTGGTCTGCTTCTTTATGCCGACTCATGTGATTGAGTGAGGCAATTAGAACATAATTCCTAGGTGTTTTATGATATTGGTTCTATTTTAATGAAGTCCTAACCTCGTCAGGGACAGCCAGGCGCAGAGGATATTACAAGGAAATGAGGGAAAATCGACTTCTTTTTTTTTACTATATCATAATATAAGCTTGAAAATCAAGTCATTGTGTGATTGTGTGTGTGTATGCGTTAGTGTGTGTGTGTGTATGCGTTAGTGTGTGTATGCATTAGTGTGTGTATGCGTTAGTGTGTGTGTGTGTGTGTGTGTGTATGCGTTAGTGTGTGTGTGTGTATGCGTTAGTGTGTGTATGCATTAGTGTGTGTATGCGTTAGTGTGTGTGTGTGTGTGTGTGTGTATGCATTAGTGTGTGTATGCGTTAGTGTGTGTGTGTGTGTGTGTGTATGCATTAGTGTGTGTATGCGTTAGTGTGTGTATGCATTAGTGTGTGTATGCGTTAGTGTGTGTATGCGTTAGTGTGTGTATGCGTTAGTGTGTGTATGCGTTAGTGTGTGTGTGTGTGTGTATGCATTAGTGTGTGTATGCGTTAGTGTGTGTATGCGTTAGTGTGTGTATGCGTTAGTGTGTGTGTGTGTGTGTGTGTGTATGCATTAGTGTGTGTATGCGTTAGTGTGTGTATGCGTTAGTGTGTGTATGCGTTAGTGTGTGTATGCGTTAGTGTGTGTGTGTGTGTGTGTGTGTGTGTATGCATTAGTGTGTGTATGCGTTAGTGTGTGTATGCGTTAGTGTGTGTATGCGTTAGTGTGTGTGTGTGTGTGTGTGTGTGTATGCATTAGTGTGTGTATGCGTTAGTGTGTGTATGCGTTAGTGTGTGGATGCGTTAGTGTGTGTGTGTGTGTGTGTGTGTATGCATTAGTGTGTGTATGCGTTAGTGTGTGTATGCGTTAGTGTGTGTATGCGTTAGTGTGTGTGTGTGTGTGTGTGTGTGTATGCATTAGTGTGTGTATGCGTTAGTGTGTGTATGCGTTAGTGTGTGTATGCGTTAGTGTGTGTATGCGTTAGTGTGTGTATG
This sequence comes from Oncorhynchus nerka, assembly GCF_034236695.1. Lineage (NCBI taxonomy): Eukaryota > Metazoa > Chordata > Actinopteri > Salmoniformes > Salmonidae > Oncorhynchus > Oncorhynchus nerka. Next base: position 91,120,830 of record NC_088409.1, read on the forward strand.
CGTTAGTGTGTGTGTGTGTGTGTGTGTGTGTGTGTGTGTGTGTGTGAGAGACTGTGTGTGTGTGTGACTGTGTGTGTGAGACTGTGTGTGTGTGTGACTGTGTGTGTGACTGTGTGAGACTGTGTGTGTGTGAGACTGTGTGTGTGTGTGTGAGACAGTGTGTGTATGTGACTGTGTGTGTGTGTGTGACTGTGTGTGTGTGTGTATGAGACTGTGTGTGTGTGTGAGTGTTTGCGTGGGTGTGTGTGAGACAGTGTGTGTGTGTGTGACTGTGTGTGTGTGTGTGTGTGACTGTGTGTGTGTGTGTGTGACTGTGTGTGTGTGTGTGTGACTGTGTGTGTGTGTGAGACTGTGTGTGTGTGTGTGTGTGACTGTGTGTGTGTGTGTGTGTTCGTGGTCCCGCTCATGCACATGTTCTTACTTGTAATTTCCAGCAGGGATTTCCAGCCACCTTCCCCTCTATAATAACCTCATCAGTAGCAGCTCATACCTGCTAAATAGGCTTGTTGCCTGTTAAACTTTTCTTCAACGTTTTGGGTGATAATTATAGTCTGAGATGTTTGTGTCTCTCTCTCTGTGAAGCAGTTAGGGACATGTAACGACTGTGTGTGTTTTGGTGTGTGTTTGTGTGTGTGTGTGTGTGTGTGTGTGTGTGTGTGTGTGTGTGTGTGTGTGAGAGAGTGTGCTCCAGTGAGCTTGGAGGCATCTCCTGCTGACAGTAAATTACCCAATACAACACCATGCAGGAGGGACCAGTGGGAGGGGAGCAGAGGAGTGAAGAAAGAGCTAAAGCAGGAGAAGAAGAAGAAGAGAAGGAAATGGAGAGATGATATCTGTCTTGTCAAACGTTGTCAGTGCACCGCCTCACACATATTTAACACTGTACACAATCCCACTCCTCATCTCCTTTCCTCATCTTCTCTCCTCATCTCCTTTCCTCATCTTCTCTCCTCATCTCCTTTCCTCATCTTCTCTCCTCACCTCCTTACTTTGTTCTCTCTTTTCTTCTCCTCCCTCGCTGTTTCTGAGGGCCTCTGTGACCATGTTTACATGAACACAGAAATGTTTACATTTTGTTTACATCCCTGTTAGCAAGAATTTCTCCTTCGCCAAGATAGTGCATCCACCTGACTGGTGTGGCATATTAAGAAGCAGATTAAACAGCATGATCATCACACAGCTGCACCTTGTGCTGGAGACAATAAAATGCCACTCTAAAATGTGCAGTTTTATCACACAACACAATGCCACAGATGTCTCATGTTTTGAGGGAGTGTGCAATTGGCATACTGACAGCAGGAATGTCCACCAGAGCTGTTGCCAGATAATGTAATGTTCATTTCTCTACCATAAGTAGCCTATAAGCAGTCCAACCTGTCTCACAACTGCAGTCCACGTGTAACCAGCCCAGGACCTCTACATCTGGTTTCCTCACCTGAGGGTTCGTCTGAGACAGCTGATGAGAAGTATTTCTGTCTGTAATAAATCCCTGATTCTGATTGGCTTGCCGGTGGGTGGGCCTGTACCCACGGCTGATCCCCTGGCCAGTCACATGAAATCAATTGATTAGGGCTTCATTTATTTATATCATTTGAGTGATTTCCTTAAAACCATTGAAAAGGTTACATGTTGCGTTTATATGTTTATATGAAGTGTTTCTTGCGGTAAATTATAGACCAAATTACATGTTTTTTTCTGGAACAGGGGTGGAGAAATATGAACTCTTTCCTTCACGTTGAGGAAATATGAACTCTTTCCTTCACGTTGAGGAAATATGAACTCTTTCCTTCACGTTGAGGAAATATGAACTCTTTCCTTCACGTTGAGGAAATATGAACTCTTTCCTTCACGTTGAGGAAATGTGAAAATGCTTAACCTAAACATTGACAGTATTGTTTTCACAGGTTCATTTCCTTAGTCCTTAGTCAACACACTGATGTCATGTGTAAATGTTGCACAGGAAGGTGTAAGGTATTTCCTGTATTGTGTGGACCTGGTGTAGTAGCTGCAGCGGTGGATGTATTATTATTTAAAACAGCAAAGACCTTGAGAAGTGATGCTTTCTAAGGAAGATTTGTTTCTACAGCCCACCTTCGTTACACACACACACACACACACACACACACACACACACACACACACACACACACACACACACACACACACACACACACACACACACACACACACACATCCTCAACCACACACACATTCACACGCACATCCTCAAGTACACGCACACACACTTACACACTCTCAAGCACACACACACACACACTCTCAAGCACACACACACACACACACACACACATACACACACACATTCACACACACACACTCAACCACACAAACATACACACACACACACACACACACACACACACATCCTCAAGCACACACACACATACACACATAGACAAACAGACACACAGACACCCTCAAGCACACACACACACACATACACACGAACACACACACACACACACACACACAGACACAAAACACAAACACACAAACACCCACACACACACACACACATACACACATACACACACACATAAATAAAAACACAAACACACATACACACACATACATGCGCACACATACACGCACACACACACACACACGCGCAGAGTGTGTCTACTAGGACAGCGTGTCTACGGTAGGACAGCGTGTCTACGGTAGGACAGTGTGTCTACGGTAGGACAGTGTGTCTACTAGGACAGTGCGTCTACGGTAGGACAGTGCGTCTACGGTAGGACAGTGTGTCTACGGTAGGACAGTGCGTCTACGGTAGGACAGTGCGTCTACGGTAGGACAGTGTGTCTACGGCAGGACAGTGCGTCTACGGTAGGACAGTGTGTCTACGGTAGGACAGTGCGTCTACGGTAGGACAGCGCGTCTACGGAAGGACAGTGTGTCTACGGTAGGACAGCGTGTCTATGGTAGGACAGTGCGTCTACGGTAGGACAGTGTGTCTACGGTATGACAATGTGTCTACGGTAGGACAGTGTGTCTACGGTAGGACAGTGCATCTACGGTAGGACAGTGTGTCTACGGTAGGACAGCGTGTCTACGGTAGGACAGTGTGTCTACGGTAGGACAGCGTGTCTACGGTAGGACAGCGCGTCTACGGTAGGACAGCGTGTCTACGGTAGGACAGCGTGTCTACTAGGACAGCGTGTCTACGGTAGGACAGTGCGTCTACGGTAGGACAGTGTGTCTACGGTAGGACAGTGTGTCTACGGTAGGACAGTGTGTCTACGGTACGACAGTGTGTCTACGGTAGGACAGTGTGTCTACGGTAGGACAGTGTGTCTACGGTAGGACAGTGCGTCTACGGTAGGACAGTGCGTCTACGGTAGGACAGTGTGTCTACGGTAGGACAGTGCGTCTACGGTAGGACAGTGCGTCTACAGTAGGACAGCGTGTCTACGGAAGGACAGTGTGTCTACGGTAGGACAGTGTGTCTACGGTAGGACAGCGTGTCTACGGTAGGACAGCGTGTCTACGGAAGGACAGTGTGTCTACGGTAGGACAGTGTGTCTACGGTAGGACAGCGTGTCTACGGTAGGACAGTGTGTCTACGGTATGACAATGTGTCTACGGTAGGACAGTGTGTCTACGGTATGACAATGTGTCTACGGTAGGACAGTGTGTCTACGGTACGACAGTGTGGATGGATGACTGGCTGGTCCTAGTGTCTGCAATGGATAATGTTGTAATCAATGAAACAGGCTGATGGTTAACTAACATCCCAAACTCCCCTCCCCTCTGTCTCCACCCATGTCACTAACTCTTACCTTTTCTTTCCTCTTTAGGTCCCTCCTCTTACCCTTTGTCTTTCCTCTCAACTCTCCTTTTCGCTCCCTCTCTCTCCCGTCCTTTACCGCATCTCTCTTCCCCTCCCCATCCAGCTCCTCTCTCTCAACCTCTCTCTTTCTCTCTTCTTGTCCTCCCTCTCTCTCTCTCTCTCTCTTCTCTCTCTTCTCTCTCTTCTCTCTCTCTGCAGCCATTGCAATCTGCTGAAGTGCTTGTTCAATGACCATTCATTTTAGATAGTGGGCAAAGCAGTGTGGATAATTTACCTGGTGGGCAGTTTATTCTCAGATCTCATTACAGGAGAGCAACAGAGGAATGAAGGAGAAGAGGGGAGGATGAGTCAGGAGGGGATGGGGAGGAGAAGAGGAGGGGAGGAGGAGTGGGGAGGGGAGGGGAGGAGGAAAAGAGGGTAGGAGGAGAAGAGGAGGAGTGGGGGGAGAAAAGGAGGGAGGAGGAGTGGGGAGGGGAGGATGAGAAGAGGAAGGAATTAGGAGTGGGGGAGGGGAGGAGGATGGGAGGAGGATTAGGGAGGGGGAGTAGAGGAGGGAGAAGGTCAGGAGGAGAGGAGGAGGGCAGGAGGAGAGGAGGAGGGGAGCAGGGCAGGAGAAGAAGAGGGGAGGAGAAGACTAGGGGAGGAAGGCAGGAGAAGAAGAGGGGAGGAGAAGACTAGGGGAGGAAGGCAGGAGTAGAGCTGGAGGAGGTTGTTGTTCTGTCAACAAGGTAATCCAACCCCTGTCCCTGGAGTACCCATGATCCTTCACTCTCCCCCGGCGGTAAACGCAGGGCCAAGGGACGTAGTGCAATCAGGTATTGTGTCGGCACAGGAGCACAAACACCCAGCAACAGACAGACACATAAATGCAATACTGCCACTAGGTAAATGACTGTTGCTAATTCAGACTCATTATACTGGGGGCCATTTTAAGTTGTGTGTGTGTGTGTGTGTGTGTGTGTGTGTGTGTGTGTGTGTGTGTGTGTGTGTGTGTGTGTTAGTCAGCTAGATTTAGTAACCCTGTCTGTTCTACTGTCTTGCCTCCACTCTCTATCCCCATGTGGGAAAAAAATGAAAGGATTAGAGAAATCTCTCTCTCGCTCATTCTCTCTACTATTCCTCTTTTTATGTCGCCTGTAAGGAACAAGGGGAGTGCGTGAGAGAAGTGTCAGACTAATTGACTCCTGATGTGGCTGCTGATTGCTTTCTCTCCGTTCGTTACGAACTCTTTGGTGTAAATTACAAACGCCTGGCATCCTCCAATCACATCAGCCAATCACATTAGTGCCTGAGCGTTCCGGAACTCTCTGTCAGTGACAAAAGAGAGACATACCGGGCATCATCCTTCTACAATCTCTTTCCATCTCCTACTTTCCATATCTCTCTCTCTCTCTCTCTCTCTCTCTCTCTCTCTCTCTCATTCTCTCTTTCCCTCAATCTCTCTCTCTCTCTCTCTCTCTCTCTCTCTCATTCTCTCTTTCCCCCTCTCTCTCTCACTTCCCTCAATCTCTCTCTCCCCCCTCTCTCTCTCACTTCCCTCAATCTCTCTCTCCCCCCTCTCTCTCTCACTTCCCTTATTCTCTCTCCCTCCTCTCTCTCACTAGCTTCCCTCATTCTCTCTCTCTCTCACTTCCCTCATTCTCTCTCTCTCTCTCTCTCACTTCCCTAATTGTCTCTCTCTCTGTCTCTCTCTCTCTCTCTCTCTCTCTCTCCAGTGATAGCCAGTTGTCGCAGAGAGAAGAGGAGGGAAGGGGAGAGGCAAAGAGAGGATGAGAAGAGAGGAGAAGAGGGATTAAAAGAGGGGAGAAGAGCAGAGGAGAGGAGAGGAGTTAATGGCAGCAGTGATAGTTATATTTAGACATAATTAAGGATCATTACAATCTATCAGTGCAATGGTGCCAAGAGGGGAAAAGAAAGGGTGAGAGGGGAGAGGAGAGGGGAGAGGGAAGATGGGGGGGAGAAGGGGAGAGGAGAGGGAGAGAAGAGGGGGAGAGGGAAGATGGGGAGATGGGGGAGGAGGGGAGAGGAGAGGCGAGAGGGAAGATGGGGGAGGAGGGGAGAGGAGAGGGGAGAGGAGAGGGCGAGAGGGAAGATGGGGCAGATGGGGAGGAGGGGAGAGGAGAGGGGAGAGGAGAGGGCGAGAGGGAAGATGGGGGAGATGGGGGAGGAGGGGAGAGGAGAGGGCGAGAGGGAAGATGGGGGAGGAGGGGAGAGGAGAGAGGAGAGGGGGAGAGGGAAGATGGGGAGATGGGGGAGGAGGGGAGAGGAGAGGGGAGAGGAGAGGGCGAGAGGGAAGATGGAGGAGGAGGGGAGAGGAGAGGGGGAGAGGAGAGGGGGAGAGGGAAGATGGGGAGAGGAGAGGGGGAGAGGGAAGATGGGGAGGAGAGGAAGGAGAGAAGGTGAAAAGGGGAGAGGAGGATGAGTGGGGAGAGAGGGGACAAGGAAGTGAGAGGAGAAGGGGTGGCGGGAGAGGGGAGAAGGTGAAGGAGAAGGAGAGGGCAGAAGGTGAAGGAGAGGGGAGAAGGTGAAGGAGAGGGGAGAAGGTGAAGGAGAGGGGAGAGAGAAGAGAGAGTCTGGCCTTATGTATTTCACGTTGTCATTGCTTCACCTCCAACCTCCTCTCTAGATTTCCCAATTAGTTGAATGTGATTCCACCCATTAGAGTGATTTCTGGAGGAGGAAGAAAACAACAAGATAAAAAGAGAGTAATCAGAAACTGTTGGTCTTTGTCTTTGTTCTCAAGGAAATGACAACTAAGGTTTACATTTTCATATTAACGAGAAATTCATAAACCACAACGAGTGTCCACGGTGCTGAAATCTGTTAAAACAGTTTGGAGAAGTAGATTAACACAGGTTGTCTGACATGTGAGCTCACGCTGGGAGATACAAGAAGGGGATTGGCTCAGCGGATTGGCTCAGCAGCTTCCTGGTCTGTGTACTTTCAGGAGGGTAAGAGAGGATAAAGTTACAGGCTGCTAGGATGGGAGGAGGAAGAGATACACACCTCCAGAATAGTAGGGTCATGAACCTGGACACACACGCATACGCATACACACACACACACACACACACACACACACACACACACACACACACACACACACACACACACACACACACATACACGCGCACATGCTCGCACACGCACACAGAGAGCATGTCTGATATTGGTGCCCTGGGCTATGGTTGACGATAAAGAAGCTTCATGCTGGTAGGTGGCTGGGTTGTCTCAGATAACCGCGTGTGGACCCATCTCTAGCTGTGAGCTTGGAGTGGACCGGAATAACAATAGTCCTGCTTACAGTAGTGAAGATTCTGCAGGGTTCTGTCTCCACGGTTACTTTAAATAACCATTTCATGGATATATGGTTGAGAGGGATGTGTCGTGTCGCCGTCGTCATGGGCGCTTCATTACAGCCGCTAAAATCACCATTGTATCGGTATCGGTGTAATGTCATCATAGTGATGTCATCAGAATGTGTCAGTGGGTGAAACAAATTTAATTGTTATTTATATTGTGAGTATCCTAGGCAACATGAAGTATCTCCTCCTCTCCTGGCCTCCATTGGTTTACTTTATGACTCAGCTCTCTCCCAATACCCCTAATTGCTGTCATATTGTTGGGTATTACTGCACTGTTGAAGCTAGAAACGTAAGCATTTCGCTGCACCTGCAATAACGTCTGCAAAATATGTTGTACGCGACCAATAAAATGAATTATTCCTTTATAAGACCACTTATTTTTATTCATGGCTTTGCATTCAGTTTTCCGAGCATGTTTGTCTGCTGAGTCTGCTGAGGGGAGGACGGCTCGTAATAATGGACGGAATGGAGTTAATGGAACGGTATCAAACACATGAAAACCATGTTTTTGACACCGTTCCACTGACTCCATTCCAGACGTTACTGTGAGCCGTCCTCCCCTCAGCAGCCTCCACTTTCCTTTCTTTATCCTGTCTTCTTCTCCTTCTGTCATAGTCTGTTGCTCCAGATGGGGGGGGGGGGGGTAAAGAGATTGACAACCTGACGAGATGGAGGGAAGAGAGAGAGATGGATGGAGGGAAGAGAGAGAGATGCCCGAGATGGAGGGAGAGAGAGAGATGGATGGAGGGAGAGCGAGAGAGATGCAAGATGGAGGAGAGAGAGACAGCTGTTGAGAGATGGATGGAGAAAGAGAGGGAGATGTAAAAAAGGAGAGAGATATAAAAGGTGTGAACATAAAAATTCCTGAGGCAAGATGCAGGGAGCGACGATGTGACCTAATCCAGAGACGGAGAGATGGATGGAGGGAGAGCGAGAGAGATGCCCGAGATGGAGGGAGAGAGAGAGATGGATGGAGGGAGAGTGAGAGAGATGCCCGAGATGGAGGGAGAGAGAGAGATGCCCGAGATGGAGGGAAGAGAGAGAGAGATGCCCGAGATGGAGGGAAGAGAGAGAGATGGATGGAGGGAGAGCGAGAGAGATGCCCGAGATGGAGGGAAGAGAGAGAGAGATGCCCGAGATGGAGGGAAGAGAGAGAGAGATGCCCGAGATGGAGGGAAGAGAGAGAGATGGAGATGCCCGAGATGGAGGGAGAGAGAGATGCGAGAGAGATGGAGGGAAGGAGGAGATGGATGGAGGGAGAGAGAGATGCCCGAGATGGAGGGGAGAGAGAGAGATGGAGATGAGAGAGATGGAGATGGAGGAGAGAGAGAGATGGATGGAGGGAGAGAGAGAGAGATGCCGAGATGGGAGGGAAGAGAGAGAGATGGATGGAGAGGATGGAGGAGAGAGAGAGAGAGATGAAGAGAGATGGAGGGAAGAGAGAGAGATGGATGGAGGGAGAGCGAGAGAGATGCCCGAGATGGAGGGAAGAGAGAGAGAGATGCCCGAGATGGAGGGAGAGAGAGAGATGGATGGAGGGAGAGCGAGAGAGATGCCCGAGATGGAGGGAGAGAGAGAGATGGATGGAGGGAGAGCGAGAGAGATGCCCGAGATGGAGGGAGAGAGAGAGATGCTGATCGAGAGAGATCGAGATGGAGGGAGAGAGAGATGGACTGCCGAGATGGAGGGAAGAGAGAGAGATGGATGGAGTCTTGGAGGGAAGGAGAGAGAGAGATGCCCGAGATGAAATGATAAGGGAGAGCGAGAGAGATGCCCGAGATGGAGGGAAGAGAGAGAGATGGATGATGGATGGAAAGAGAGGATGGAGGGAAAGAGAGAGATGGATGGAGAAAGTGAGAGATGCCGAGATGGAGGAAGAGAGAGAGGATTGGTGGGGAGGAAGAAAAGAATGCCCGAGATGGAAAGAGAGAGAGATGGAGGGAGAGTATGCCCGAGATACAGAGATGGAGAGAAGAGAGAGATGCCGAGATGGAGGGAGAGAGATGGATGGATGGAGGGAGAGCGAGAGAGATGCCCTCGAGATGGAGGGAAGAGAGAGAGAGATGCCGAGATGGCTCATGCCCGAGAGAGATGCCGAGATGGAGGGAGAGAGAGAGATGGATGGAGGGGAAGAGAGAGAGATGTTCATTCTCTCCGAGAGAGATCCGAGATGGAGGGAAGAGAGAGAGAGATGCCGAGATGGAGGGAAGAGAGAGAGAGATCTGACCGAGATGGAGGGAGAAGAGAGAGATCGAGATGGAGGGAGAGAGAGAGATCGAGATGGAGGGAAGAGAGAGAGATGGATCGAGAGAGATCCATCACTGCTGAAGTCTTTATGAAATGATAAATGCAGGCCCTGGGTTTGAGAGCGGAGGAGAGAGGATTGGTGGGGAGGAAGAAAAGAATGAGAAAAAGAGAGAAGTATATGATACTTTACCTCTCCTCTTTCTTCTTTCCATCCTCTCTGTTCTTCTCCATCCTCCTGTTTACACCATTCCCCCCTCTCTCTCTCTCTGACGGATAGCTCTGACCTTCTCTCTCCACGCTCTCTTCTCTCTCCCCAGTGGGTTTGGATGAATACTGATTAATGAAGTGAGGGTGACACCAGGCGTGATGTGTGCTGTATGTGTGATTGATGTAGGGGCAAAGGGAGACTGTGGGACGGCAGTAGCACTAGCTTACCTAGCAAATCAAATCACATTTTTCACACACACGTGTTTAGCAGATTGTGTGTGTTGCGAAATGCTTGTGATTCTTGCTCCAACAGTGCAGTAATATTGAACAATTTCACAACAATACACAAATCTAAAGTAAAGGAATGGAATTAAGAATATATTAATACTTGGGTGAGCAGCTTCAGAGCGGCATAGACTAAGATACAGTAGAATAGTATAGAGTACAGTATATACATATGAGATGAGAAATGCAAAATATATATAAACATTACTAAACTGACTGGTGTTCCATTATTAAAGTGGCCAGTGATTTAGAGTCTATGTATATAGGCAGCAGCCTCTAATGTGCTAGTGATGGCTATTTAACAGTCAGATGGCCTTGAGATAGAACGTGTTTTTCAGTCTTTCGTTCCCAGCTTTGATGCACCTGTACTGACCTCTCCTGGATGATAGCATGGTGAACAGGCATTGGCTCGGGTAGCTATTGTCCTTGATTCTTTTTTTTGGCCTTCTTGCGCCATCGGGTGCTGTAGGTGTCCTGGAGGGCAGGTAGTTGAAGCGTTGGGCAGACCGCACCACCCTCTGGAGAGCCCTGCGGTTGCGAGCAGTGCAGTTGCCGCACCAGGCGGTGATACAGCCAAACAGGATGCCCTCATTTATACATCTGTAAAAGTTAGTGAGGGTTTTAGGTGCCAAGCCAAATCTCTTCAGCTTCCTGAGGTTGAAGAGGCGCTGTTGCGCCTTCTTCACCACACTGTCTGTGTGAGTGGACCATTTCAGTTTGTCAGTAATGTGTACACCGAGGAACTTGAAGCTTTCCACCTTCTCCACTGCAGTTCAGTCGATATGGATCGGGGGTGCTCCTGTAAACACACCAGCCAGCTGGTCTGTGCATGCTCTGAGGATGTGGCTAGGGATGCCGTCTTTGCGAGGGTTAGCACGCTTAAATGTCTTACTCACGTCAGCCACGTCCACAGTCCTTGGTAGCGGGCTGGGTCGGTGGTACTATGTTATCCTTAAAGAGTGCAAAGAAGATGTTTAGCTTGTCTGAAAGGAAGATGTCGGTGTCCGCGACGTGGCTGGCTTTCCTTTTGTATTCTGCAGACCCTGTCAAATACGTCTCGTTTCTGTGTTGTTGAATTGTAACTCCATTTTGTCTCTATACTGATATTTTGCCTTTTTGATTGCCTTACGGAGTGAATATCAACACATTTTGTATTCGGCTACATTCCCAGGCTCCAGATGACACTGAATGAATCTCGAGACACAGTGGTGAGCAACAACGCACCAACCTTGGCAACTGGGCCCAAATGGAGGCCAGGAAAAGCAGTCCAGGAGGCAACAGCAGCCCTCAGACATGCTGACATTGTGGGTCATGTTCCGCAAGGGAGAGGAGGCCTTGGGCTAACTAGCCGTGCTGCTTGGAGTAAAGCCACTGCACCAGAGAGGCGGAGGATGGTAGTGCAGGAAGTACGCCATCAGGAGGAGGCTGCAAGGTGGGCCAAGGCAGTCTCTCTTGCCAAACAGGGACAGTGGACTCGATGGGTCAGTGTGGAGAAGAGGAAGATCAGCTGGAAGGATCTGTGGGCCATGGAAGCGAGGCGGTTGAGCTTTTCCATCAGAGCAACATATGACGTCCTTCCAACACCAGTTAATCTTCACCAATGGTATGGTGAAGATCCGGACTGTGCCCTCTGTTCCATGCCTGCCAACCTCAGGCACATTCTCACAGGGTGTAAAACAAGCCTCACCCAGGGACACTACACTTGGCATCACAACCAAGTCCTTAAAAACCTTGCATCTGCCCTGGAGGACAAGCGAGCTGCCACCAACTCCCTACCACCCCCAGCAGCATCACACTCCTTACGGACAAACTTTGTCCGCGAAGGGGCTAAACCACCGAAGAGCGGCTCTACACCATTAGAGCGAGACCAGATGCGCTTGGCCCGCGACTGGAAAATGCTAGCTGACATTGGTCGGCAACTTGTGTTTCCTCTGGAGATCGCAACCACCAACCTAAGACCTAACATGGTGCTCTGGTCCCGTTTGCTCAATAAGGTCTTCATCATTGAGCTCACAGTACCCTGGGAGGACTCAGTAGATGAGGCTTATGAGCGAAAACATCTGCGCTATGCCGATCTAGCTGCTGAAGCACGGCATCATGGCTGGAACACAGAAGTCCGACCAGTGGAGGTGGGCTGCAGAGGTTTTGTGGCAACCAGACTGCTTAGAGACCTGGGAATTAAGGGCCAGAGTCAGCGTTCGGCAATCAAAGCTGTATCAGAGGCGGAAAGACTCCAGCTGGGCCCCGAAGTGAGAGGGCCAGGAGGTATGCGGTCAACAATGCTTGACTCAGGGGGAAGGACGCCCCTGCCATGCATAGTCCCACGGGATGTTGGCTATCAACAACAAGGCAACTCCTATGACTAATTGGGAATGGGACGCAAGCGTAGGATTGATCACCCGGTCGCTGGCCGCCTTTGGGGAGGGTGTATAGTGTGAAAGGCCAAAACACCCTACGAACCAAAGGTACACTAATGACGATGCGCTCCCCAAATTTCACCAGGCTCACTGTTCATTAACCTCTTGCTTCTACTCGGGACGCTTGCGTCCCAACTAGAGCTCTGGAAATGCAAATGCGCTACGCTAAATGCTAATAGTATTAGTTAAAACTCAAAAGTTCATTAAAATACACATGCAGGGTATCGAATTAAAGCTACACTCGTTGTGAATCCAGGCAACAAGTCAGATTTTTAAAATGCTTTTCGGCGAAAGCATGAGAAGCTATTATCTGATAGCAAGTAACACCCCAAAAGACCCACAGGGGACGTAAACAAAATAATTAGCATTTCGGCGTTACACAAACCGCACAATAAAATAGAAAACATTCATTACCTTTCACCATCTTCTTTGTTGGCACTCCTAGATGTCCCATAAACACTATTTGGGTCTTTATTTCGATTAAATCGGTCCATATAAAGCCTAGATATCGTTATATGTAGACTGTGTGATAAACGAAAAAAACATAGTTTCAAAACGTAACGTCATTTTTTTTAATTCAAAAAGTCGACGATAAACTTTCACAAAACACTTCGAAATACGTTTGTAATGCAACTTTAGGTATTAGTAAACGTTAATAAGCGATAAAATTCATCAGGAGGCGATGTAAAGATCATTAGCTGTCCGTCTGGAAAAATGTCCGGCTAGAAACTCAACGAAAATATCCGGTCCTAGACCTGAGGAGATACGGTGCCCTGCATGTGTTTGACCAAGAAAAAACTCGAAGGGAAATGACAAGACTCTAGACACCGTGTGGAAGCTGTAGGTACTGCAACCTCAGTCAATTAATTGTGGTTCACCTTTATCAATGGGTTCAAGTAGCGCATGGATATATTTTCCCATTTTCAGTGATCAGTTTTTCCTGTGCTTTTCGATGTAAATGCCGTTCTGGTAAAGCCACAGCAGTGATTTAACCAGTTTTATAAACGTCTGAGTGTTTTCTATCCACACAGACTAACCAAATGCATATACTATATTCCTGGCATGAGTAGCAGGGCGCTGAAATGTTGCGCGATTTTTAACAGAATGTTCAAAAAAGTAGAGGGTCGACTTAAGAGGTTAACTTTTGGAAGTGCTTGCACAAAGGATAGTAACATCTCATCCTGTGTTCTTGGAATCCCAGGCACCGTGCCATGGTTATATGTCATGATTTGCAGTTTTTATTTTTTTCAGTTTTGCGCGAATGCTGCCATCTATCCACGGTTTCTGGTTAGGGTAGGTTTTAATAGTCACAGTGGGTACAACACCTCCTGTACACTTCCTTGATGAACTCATTCACCGTATCAGTGTATTCATCAATGTTATTCCCAGAGGCTACTCGGGAAACATATCCCAGTCCACTTGATCAAAACAATCTTGAAGTGTGAAATCTGATTGGTCAGAACAGCATTGAATAGTCCTTAGCAATGGAGTCGTGATCAAATTTGCAGAAGGGAGGGAAGGGGAGGGCCTTGTAGGCATCCCGGAAGTTGAAGTAGAAGTTGTTGAGTGTTTTAGTAGCGCAAACTACAGTCAATGTGTTGATAGAACTTCAGTAGCGTTTTTCTCAAATTTGCTTTGTTAAAATACTTAGCTACAATAAATGCGGCCTCCAGTTTGCATAAATTCAAGTGAAGATCTTTGAGGGCTGTCGTGGTATCAGCTGTGAAATATACACAGCTGTGCTTATAACCAAAGATCATTTTCTTCTGAGCTGATACGGTCGTCATTTGACTGTGAGGTATGACACGGTCGTCATTTGACTGTGAGGTATTCTAGCTTGGGTGAAGAAAAGGACTTGAGTTCCTGTATGCTATCACAATTACACCATGAGTAGTTAATCATAATATATACACCCCCGCCCTTCTTCTTATGGTGAAGGTCGTATTCCTGGTCGTAATGTTGGTAATGCTGGTGAGTTACCGCCTCTCTGATTTCCAATGGTTCTTCCCAGCTGTATGTAATAAATAAAAAAATCTGGGCTAATAATGTAAGAAATAATACATAAATAAATAAAATACTGCAAAGTTTCCTAAGAGCTAGAAGCACGGCAGCACTATCTGTCGGCGCCATTTTGAACCAGTGTATTTTCTATTGGTTAAGAGAAAGGGTATACCTAGTCAGTTGGACAATTGAATTCATTCAACCAAAATGTGTCTTCTTAATCCAACCCTTCTGAATCAGAGTGGTGCAGGGAGCTGCCTTAAATCCTCAGCCCCCGGGAGTATTTGTTGAGGTTAACTGCCTTGCTCAAGGGTAGAACAGCACATTTTTTCACCTTTCTGCCATTGGGATGCGAACCAGCGACCTTTCGGTTACTGGCCCAATTATCTTAATCAGTAGGCTGCCCGCCTCCTGTGTGTGTGTGTGTGTGTGTGTGTGTGTGTGTGTGTGTGTGTAACAGCGTGCATGGGTGTGTGTGTGTGCATGTGTGACTAACGTTAAAATGTCATTGGAAATTGAACTACAAATTGAACTACAAGTGGTTATGCTCAAACTAAGCAACTTATAGACAGGTCATTTATAGAGGAGAGATAGAGAGAGAGAAAGTTAGTTACAGAAACAGAAACAAAGAGAGAGAATGAGAGAGAGAAAGACATGCACAGAGACAGAACGAGAGGGAGAGTGTTAGGTAGACAGGGAGAGAGAACAAGAGAGAGAACGAGAGAGAGACATGCACAGAGAGAGAACGAGAGAGAGACATGCACATAGAGAGAACAAGAGAGAGACCGAGAGAGAGACATACACAGAGAGAGAGAATGAGAGGGAGAGCGTTAGAAAGACAGGGAGAGAACGAGAGAGAGAATGAGAGAGAGACATGCACAGAGAGAGAGAGAATGCGAGGGAGACATGCACAGAGAGAGAGAACGAGAGGGAGACATGCACAGAGAGAGAGAGAACGAGAGAGAGACATGCACAGAGAAAGAACGAGAGAGAGAACGAGAGAGAGACATGCACAGAGAGAGAGAACAAGAGGGAGACATGCACAGAGAGAGAGAACAAGAGGGAGACATGCACAGAGAGAGAGAACAAGAGGGAGACATGCACAGAGAGAGAGAACAAGAGGGATACATGCACAGAGAGAGAGAGAATGAGAGGGAGACATGCACAGGGAGAGAGAGAACGAGAGGGAGACATGCACAGAGAGAGAGAACAAGAGGGAGACATGCACAGAGAGAGAGAACAAGAGGTAGACATGCACAGAGAGAGAGAACAAGAGGGAGACATGCACAGAGAGAGAGAACAAGAGGGAGACATGCACAGAGAGAGAGAACAAGAGGGAGACATGCACAGAGAGAGAGAACAATAGGGAGACATGCAGAGAGAGAGAGAACAAGAGGGAGACATGCAGAGAGAGAGAGAACAAGAGGGAGACATGCACAGAGAGAGAGAACAAGAGGGAGACATGCACAGAGAGAGAGAACAAGAGGGATACATGCACAGAGAGAGAGAATGAGAGGGAGACATGCACAGAGAGAGAGAGAACGAGAGGGAGACATGCACAGAGAGAGAGAGAATGAGAGGGAGACATGCACAGAGAGAGAGAACAAGAGGGAGACATGCACAGAGAGAGAGAACAAGAGGGAGACATGAACAGAGAGAGAGAACAAGAGGGAGACATGCACAGAGAGAGAGAGAGGGAGAGAGAGAGAGAGAAGAGAGGGAGACATGCACAGAGAGAGAGAACAAGAGGGAGACATGCACAGAGAGAGAGAACGAGAGGAGACATGCACAGAGAGAGAGAACAAGAGGGAGACATGCACAGAGAGAGAGAACAAGAGGGAGACATGCACAGAGAGAGAGAACAAGAGGGAGACATGCACAGAGAGAGAGAGAACAAGAGGGAGACATGCACAGAGAGAGAGAACAAGAGGGAGACATGCACAGAGAGAGAGAACAAGAGGGAGACATGCACAGAGAGAGAGAGAACAAGAGGGAGACATGCACAGAGAGAGAGAGAATGAGAGGGAGACATGCACAGAGAGAGAGGGAATGAGAGGGAGACATGCACAGAGAGAGAGAGAACGAGAGGGAGACATGCACAGAGAGAGAGAACAAGAGCGAGACATGCACAGAGAGAGAGAACAAGAGGGAGACATGCACAGAGAGAGAAAACAAGAGGGAGACATGCACAGAGAGAGAGAGAACAAGAGGGAGACATGCACAGAGAGAGAGAACAAGAGGGAGACATGCACAGAGAGAGAGAACAAGAGGGAGACATGCACAGAGAGAGAGAACAAGAGGGAGACATGCACAGAGAGAGAGAACAAGAGGGAGACATGCACAGAGAGAGAGACCAGGAGGGAGACATGCACAGAGAGAGAGAACAATAGGGAGACATGCAGAGAGAGAGAGAACAAGAGGGAGACATGCAGAGAGAGAGAGAACAAGAGGGAGACATGCACAGAGAGAGAGAACATAAGAGGGAGACATGCACAGAGAGAGAGAATGAGAGGGAGACATGCACAGAGAGAGAGAACAAGAGGGAGACATGCACAGAGAGAGAGAACAAGAGGGAGACATGCACAGAGAGAGAGAACAAGAGGGAGACATGCACAGAGAGAGAGAACAAGAGGGAGACATGCAGAGAGAGAGAGAACAACAGGGAGACATGCACAGAGAGAGAGAACAAGAGGGAGACATGCAGAGAGAGAGAACAAGAGGGAGACATGCACAGAGAGAGAGAACAAGAGGGAGACATGCACAGAGAGAGAGAGAATGAGAGGGAGACATGCACAGAGAGAGAGAACAAGAGGGAGACATGCACAGAGAGAGAGAACAAGAGGGAGACATGCACAGAGAGAGAGAACAAGAGGGAGACATGCACAGAGAGAGAGAGAGAACAAGAGGGAGACATGCACAGAGAGAGAGAACAAGAGGGAGACATGCACAGAGAGAGAGAACAAGAGGGAGACATGCACAGAGAGAGAGAACAAGAGGGAGACATGCACAGAGAGAGAGAACAAGAGGGAGACATGCACAGAGAGAGAGAGAATGAGAGGGAGACATGCACAGAGAGAGAGAGAATGAGAGGGAGACATGCACAGAGAGAGAGAACAAGAGGGAGACATGCACAGAGAGAGAACAAGAGGGAGACATGCACAGAGAGAGAGAACAAGAGGGAGACATGCACAGAGAGAGAGAACAAGAGGGAGACATGCACAGAGAGAGACAGAGGGAGACAAGAGAGAGACATGAGACAGAGAGAGAGAGAACAAGAGGGAGACATGCACAGAGAGAGAGAACAAGAGGGAGACATGCACAGAGAGAGAGAACAAGAGGGAGACATGCACAGAGAGAGAGAGAGAATGCACAGAGAGGAGACATGCACAGAGAGAGAGAGAGAAGAACAAGAGGGAGACATGCACAGAGAGAGAGAACAAGAGGGAGACATGCACAGAGAGAGAGAGTACAAGAGGGAGACATGCACAGAGAGAGAGAACAAGAGGGAGACATGCAGAGCACAGAGAGAGAGAGAATGAGAGGGAGACATGCACAGAGAGAGAGAACAAGAGGGAATGACAGAGGGAGAGCACAGAGAGAGAACATGCACAGCACAGAGAGAGAGAACAAGAGGGAGACATGCACAGAGAACAAGAGGGAGACATGCACAGAGAGAGGGAGACATGCAGAGAGAGAAACAAGAGGGAGACATGCACAGAGAGAGAGAAACAAGAGGGAGACATGCACAGAGAGAGAGACAACAAGAGGAGAGAGATGACATGCACAGAGAGAGAACAAGAGGGAGACATGCACAGAGAGAGAGAACAAGAGGGAGACATGCACAGAGAGAGAGAACAAGAGGAGAACAAGAACAAGAGGGAGACATGCACAGAGAGAGAGACCAGAGAGGGAGACATGCACAGAGAGAGAGAACAATAGGAGACATGCAGAGAGAGAGAACAAGAGGGAGACATGCACAGAGAGAGAGAACAAGAGGGAGACATGAACAGAGAGAGAACAAGAGGGAGAACACAGAGAGAAGAACAAGAGGGAGACATGCACAGAGAGAGAGAGAACAGACAGAGAGAGAACAAGAGGGAGACATGCACAGAGAGAGAGAACAGAGGGAGACATGCAGAGAGAGAGAGAACAAGAGGGAGACATGCACAGAGAGAGAACACAAGAGGGAGACATGCACAGAGAGAGACAAGAGAGAGAACAAGTGGGAGACATGCACAGAGAGAGAGACAACAGAGAGAGAACAATAGGGAGACATGCACAGAGAGAGAGAACGAGAGGGAGACATGCAATGCACAGGAGAGAGAACAAGAGAGGAGACATGCACAGAGAGAGAGACAAGAGGAGACATGCACATAAGAGAGAGAGAGAACAAGAGGGAGACATGCACAGAGAGAGAGACGAGAGGGAGACATGCACAGAGAGAGAGAGGGGAATGCACAGAGAGAGGGAGACATGCAGAGAGAGAGAGAGGGAGAATGCAGAGAGAGAGAGAACAACAAAGAGGAGACATGCACAGAGAGAGAGAGAACAAGAGGGAGACATGCACAGAGAGAGAGAACAAGAGGGAGACATGCACAGAGAGAGAGATAATGAGAGGGAGACATGCACAAAGAGAGAGAACAAGAGGTAAGATGAAAGGGTTGTGTCTCTCTGGTGAGAATATACGTCAGTGTTTTTATGAAAGCACCATAAAAGGGTAAATATATGACAGTGGTCTATTTGAGTTCACATTATCCCTGATGGATACAATTAAACGAATTGCTTTTGTGCATTAAATCAATTACACATCGCCATTGTACTGCAGTGCGGTGCGACAGATCGTGTGGAGGTCCTCAGTTTTCCTGTGTGTGTGTGTGTGCGTGCAAGTGCGTGTGTGTGGTATTCCTCTTGTCTTATGACTCCGGCATTCTGAGAGTCTCTGACCTTTCCAGGGAATTATCTTTCCTATTCATTTAACTTCATGTCATCGAGCCATAGCTAAGCATATTCCATATTGATTTTGCTGCAAGGAGTCGGTGTGTGTCAGGAATAGGATGGGATGGGATTTTTCCCAGGTTCAGTAAGTTTTCCGACAGAAAGGCGAAATCTACTCACAGTCACAATATAGACAACATGTCCTGGTCCATATTGGGACTGTTGTTAGCATGCCACATAAAAGGGCACTTAAGGTATGTTTTCTCTCCTGCCCTGGCCTCAAAGGAACTTAAAGAAAATATATAGGGGTCAGGGTAGGGATTTGGTGTTGCTGGGCTGGGAATCGGGCTAAGAGTAGAGGGGATAGGGGAATGGGGCTAAGAGTAGAGGGGATAGGGGAATGGGGCTAAGAGTAGAGGGGATAGGGAATGGGGCTAAGAGAGGGGAGAGGATAGGGGCTAAGAGTAGAGGATAGGGGGATATGGGGCTAAAGAGAGGATAGGGGAATGGGGCTAGAAAGAGGATAGGAGAATGGGGCTAAGAGTAGAGGGGATAGGGGAATGGGGCTAAGAGTAGAGGATAGGAGGAACAAGAGGGGCAGAGAGAAGAGTAGAGGGGACAGCGGAATGGGGCTAAGAGTAGAGGGGATAGGGAATGGGGCTAAGAGAGAGAGGAGAGGGGAATGGGGCTAGAGTAGGGATAGGGAATGGGGCAAGGGAGACAGTAGAGAGGGATAGGGAATGGGGCTAAGAGTAGAGGGGATAGGGGAGAATGGGGCTGCACAGAGAACAAAGAGACATAGGGGATAAGGGGAATGGGAGCTAAGAGAGGGGATAGGGGACAAGGGGCTGCACAGAGAGAGAGTAGAGGGGACATGCACAGAGAGGGAATGGGAGCTAAGAGTAGAGAGGATAGAGGGAATGGAGCTAGAGTAGAGGGGATAGAGGGAATGGAGCTAAGAGTAGAACAAAGGGATGCACAGAGAGAGAGAATGGGGCTAAGAGTAGAGGGGATAGAGAGGGAATGGGGCTAAGAGAGAGGGATAGAGGAGAACAAAGGGGAGTTAAGATAGAGAGGAGATAGGGGAATGGGCTAGAGAGTAGAGGGGATAGGGAATGGGGCTAAGAGTGAGAACAAGAGGGAGATGCACAGAGAGAGGGAATGGGGCTAAGAACAAGAGGGAGACATGCAGAGAGAGAGGGAATGGGGGATAAGGGTAGAGGGATAGGGGAATGCACAGAGAGAGAGAATGAGGGGATAAGGGTCGAGAGGACAAGGGGATTGGGTATAGAACAAGGGTAGTGGGATAGGGGAATGCACAGAGAGAGAGGGGATGCAAGAGTAGGTGGATAGGGGAATGGGATATGCACAGAGAGGGATAGGGGAGAATGGGGATATGGAGAGACGAGGGGATAGGGGAAGAGGGGATATGCACATAGAGGTAGTGGGATAGGGAACGGAATGGGGATAAGGGTAGGGGATAGGGGGAATGGGGATAAGGGTCAGAGGGATAGGGGAACAAGGGGATATGGGTAGTGGGATGAGGGGGGAATGGGGATATGGAGTACAGGGGATAGGGGAATGCACAGAGAGAGGATATGAGGCACAGAGGGGAGAGGGGAATGAGGGATATGGAGTGCACAGAGAGAGAGATAGAGGGAATGGGGATAAGGGAACATAGAGAGGATAGGGGAATGGGATATGGAGTGCACAGAGAGGGATAGGGGAATGCGGATAGGGAGTAGAGGGATAGGGGGAATGGGGATAAGGGTGAGGGGATAGGGGAATGGGGCTAAGAGAGAGAGGATAGGGAATGGGGTTAAGTAGAGGATATGGGAATGGGGCTAAGAGTAGAGGGGATAGGGAATGGGGCTAAGAGTGGAAAACAAGAGGGGAATGGGAGCTAGAGAGTAGAGGGGTATAGGGAATGGGGATAAGGAGTGCAGAGGGATAGGGAATGGGAGCTAAGAGTAGAGGGGATAGGAGAATGGAGTATATGGGTAGTGGGAGAGATAGGGGAATGAGGGATATGGGTAGTGGGATAGGAGAATGAGGGATAAGGAGTAGGAGGAGAGGGGAATGCACAGGGATATGGGTCGAGGGATAGGGGAAGGGGACAATGGGAGTGGGATAGAGGGGAATGGGGATAAGGGACATGCACAGGGGATAGGGGAATGGGGATAGGGAGTCGAGAGGGATAGGAGGAATGGGGATAGAGGGTAGTGGGATGCACAGAGGGGAATGGGGATGAGAGAGTAGGGGGATGCACAGAGAGGGAATGGAGATAAGGGTCGAGGGAGAGGGGGATTGGGTATATGGGTAGTGGGATAGGGAGAATGGGGATAAGTAGGTGGATAGGGGAATGGGGATATGGGTAGAGGGATAGGGAACCAGGGGGATATGGGAGAGGGATAGGGGAATGGGGATATGGGTAGTGGGATAGCGGAATGGGGATAAGGGAGGGGATAGAGGGAGGGAATGGGGATAAGTTGGTCGGGGATAGGGGAATGGGTATATGGGTGGTGGGATGAGGGGAATGGGGATATGGGTCGAGGGATAGGGGAATGGGGATATGGGTAGTGGGATAGGGGAATGGGTATATGGGTGAGGGATAGGGAAATGGGGATATGGGTAGTGGGATAGGGAATGGGGATCCCAGTAAGTCCGACAGAGGGGATAGGGAATGGGGATATGGGTAGAGGGGATAAGGGGAATGGGGATATGGGTCAGGGGGATGGGAAGGGAATGCGGATATGGGTAGAGGGGATAGGGGAATGGGGATAAGGAGAGGGGATAGGGAATGGGGCTAGTAGAGGGGATATGGGGAATGGGGTTAAGAGGAGTAGAGGGGATATGGGAATGGGGCTAAGAGTAGAGGATAAGGGGAATGGGGCTAAGAGTAGAGGGGATAGGGAATGGGGCTAAGAGTAGAGGTATAGGGGAATGGGGATAAGGGTAGGGGATAGGGGAATGGGGCTAAGAGTAGAGGGATAGGGGAATGGGGCTAAGTGTAGAGGTGATAGGGGAATGGGGCTAAGAGTAGATGGGGATAGGGGAATGGGGATAGGGTAGAGGGATAGGGAATGGGTATATGGGTAGTGGGATAGGGGAATGGGGATATGGGTAGTGGGATAGGGAATGGGGATAAGGGTAGGGGGATAGGGGAATGGGGATATGGGTCGAGGGGATAGGGGAATGGGGATATGGGTAGTGGGATAGGGGAATGGGGGTGAGGGTAGGGGGATAGGGGAATGGGGATATGGGTAGAGAGGATAGGGGGAATGGGGATAAGAGGTAGGGGATAGGGGAATGGGGCTAGAGTAGAGGGATAGGGGAATGGGGATAGTAGGGGATAGGGAATGGGGCTAAGAGTAGAGGGATAGGGGAATGGGGATAAGGGTAGGGGATAGGGAATGGGGATATGGGTAGTGGGATAGGGAATGGGGATATGGGTAGTGGGGATAGGGGAATGGGGATAAGGGTAGGGGATAGGGGAATGGAGATATGGTTCGAGGGATAGGGATAGGAGATGGGGCTAAGAGTAGGGGATAGGGGGGAATGGGGCTAAGAGTAGAGGGGATAGGAGAATGGGGCTAGTGAGAACAAGGGGGACATAGGATAGCGGAATGGGAGCTAAGAGTAGAGGGATAGGGAATGGGGCTAAGAGTGCAGGGGATAGGGGAATGGGGCTAAGAGTAGGGATAGGGAATGGGGCTAAGAGTAGAGAGGGATAGGGGGGAATGGGGCTAAGAGATAGAGGGGATAGGGAATGGGGCTATGAGGGATAGGGAATGGGGCTAATGGGGATAGTAGGGGATAGGGGATATGGGGCTAAGAGTAGAGGGATAGGGAATGGGGCTAAGAGTAGAGGGGATAGGGGAATGGAGCTAAGAGTAGAGGGATAGGGGAATGGGGCTAAGAGTAGAGTGGGATAGGGAATGGGGCTAAGAAGCATGGAGGATAGGGAATGGGCTAAGAAGTAGGGGATAGGGGAATGGGGCTAAGAGTAGAGGGATAGGGGAATGGGGCTAAGAGTAGAGGGATAGGGGAATGGGGCAAAAAGTAAGGGGATAGGGAATGGGGCTAAGAGTAGAGGGATAGGGGAATGGGGCTAAGAGGGGATAGGGGAATGGGGCTAAGAGTAGGGGATAGGGGAATGGGGCTAGAACAAGTAGGGGGATAGGGGGAATGGGGCTAGAGTTAGGGATAGGGGAATGGGGCTAGGGTAGATAGAGAAGAATGGGATAGGGAATGGGGCTAAGAGTAGAGGGAGTATAGGGGAAGAGGGGATAAGGGTAGAGGGGATAGGGGAATGGGGATAGAGGGTCGAGGGATAGAATGGGGATTGGGTAGTATATGGGTAGTGGGATAGGGGAATGGGGATAAGGAGGAGTAGGTGGATAGGGGAATGGGGATATGGGTAGAGGGGATAGGGGAATGGGGAGAGGGGATAGGGTCGAGGGATAGGGGAATGGGGATATGGGTAGTGGGATAGCGGAATGGGGATAAGGGTAGGGGGGATAGGGGAATGGGGATAAGGGTAGGGAATGGGATGGGGGAATGGGGATATGGGTAGTGGGATAGGGGAATGGGGATATGGGTAGAGGGGATAGGGAATGGGGATATGGGTAGAGGGGATAGGGAATGGGGATATGGGTAGAGGGGATAGGGAATGGGGATAAGGGTAGGGAGGGATAGGGGGAATGGGGATATGGGTAGAGGGGATAGGGGAATGCGGACAGGGTAGAGGGGATAGGGGAATGGGGATAAGGGTAGAGGGGATAGGGGAATGGGGCTAGAGTAGGGGATAGGGAATGGGGTTAAGTGGGGAGGGGATATGGGAATGGGGCTAAGAGTAGAGGGGATAGGGAATGGGGCTAAGTGTAGAGGGGATAGGGGAATGGGGCTAAGAGATAGGATGGGGTATGAGAGGTGGGGAATGGGGATAAGGGTAGAGGGATAGGGGAATGGGGCTAAGTGAGATAGAGGGATAGGAGAATGGGTATATGGGTAGTGGGATAGGGGAATGGGGATATGGGTAGAGGGTGGGATAGGGAATGGGGATAAGGGTAGGGGATAGGGAATGGGGATATGGGTCGAGGGATAGGGGAATGGGGATATGGGTAGGGTGGGATATGGGGAATGGGGATAAGGGTAGGGGATAGGGAATAGGGATATGGGTCGGGGGAGGGGGAATGGGGATATGGGTAGTGGGATAGGGAATGGGGATGAGGGTAGGGGATAGGGAATGGAGATAAGGGTCGAGGGGATAGATAGGGGGAGATTGGGTATATGGGTAGTGGGATAGGGAATGGGGATAAGAGTAGGTGGATAGGGGAATGGGGATATGGGTAGAGGGATAGGGGAATGGGGATATGGGTAGAGGGGATAGGGGAATGGGGATATGGGTGGTGGGATAGCGGAATGGGGATAAGGGTAGGGGGATAGGGGGAATGGGGATAAGGGTCGAGGGGATAGGGGAATGGGTATATGGGTGGTGGGATAGGGGAATGGGGATATGGGTCGGGGATAGGGGAATGGGGATATGGGTAGTGGGATAGGGGAATGGGTATATGGGTCGAGGATAGGGGAATGGGGATATGGGTAGTGGGATAGGGGAATGGGGATAAGGGTAGAGGGGATAGGGGAATGGGGATATGGGTAGAGGGATAGGGGAATGGGGATATGGGTAGGGGATAGGGGGAATGCGGATATGGGTAGGGGATAGGGAATGGGATATGGGTAGTGGGATAAGAGCGGAATGGGGATAAGGGTAGGGGGATAGGGAATGGGGATAAGGGTCGAGGGGATAGGGGAATGGGTATATGGGTGGTGGGATAGGGGAATGGGGATATGGGTCGAGGGGATAGGGGAATGGGGATATGGGTAGTGGGATAGGGGAATGGGTATATGGGTCGAGGGATAGGGAATGGGGATATGGGTAGTGGGATAGGGAATGGGGATAAGGGTAGAGGGGATAGGGGAATGGGGATATGGGTAGAGGATAGGGGAATGGGGATATGGGTAAGACGGGGATAGGGGAATGCGGATATGGGTAGAGGGATAGGGAATGGGGATAAGGGGTAGAGGGATAGGGGAATGGGGCTAGAGTAGAGGGATAGGGGGAATGGGGTTAAAGTAGAGGATATGGGAATGGGGCTAAGAAGTAGAGGGATAGGGGAATGGGGATAAGAGTAGAGGTATAGGGGAATGGGGATAAGGGTAGGGGATAGGGGAATGGATAGGAATATATGGGTAGTGGGATAGGGGAATGGGGGATATGGGTAGTGGGATAGGGGGAATGGGGATAAGGGTAGGGGGATAGGGAATGGGGATATGGTTCGAGGGGATAGGGAATGGGGATATGGGTAGTGGGATAGTGGAATGGGGATGAGGTAGGGGGATGGGGGAATGGGGATAAGGGTCGAGGGGATAGGGGATTGGGTATATGGGTAGTGGGATAGGGGAATGGGGATAAGTAGGTGGATAGGGGGAATAGGGATAAGGAGTAGGGGATAGGGAATGGGGATATGGGTCGAGGGGATAGGGGAATGGGGATATGGGTAGTGGGATAGGGGGAATGGGGGATATGGGTAGAGGGATAGGGGAATGGGGATAAGGGTAGTGGGGATAGGGGAATGGGGATATGGGTGGGGATAGGGGAATGGGGATATGGGTAGAGGATAGGGAAAGCGGATATGGGTAGGGGATAGGGGAATGGGGATAAGGGTAGAGGGGATAGGGGAATGGGGCTAAGAGTAGAGGGGATAGGGAATGGGGATAAGGGAGTGGGGATAGGGAATGGGGCTAAGAGTAGAGGGATAGGGAATGGGGTTAGAGTACGGGGATATGGGAATGGGGCTAAGAGTAGGGGATAGGGGGAATGGGGCTAAGTGTAAGGTGATAGGGGAATGGGGCTAAGAGTAGGGTATAGGGAATGGGGATAAGGAGTGGGGGATAGGGGAATGGGGCTAAGGTAGAGGGGATAGGGGGAATGGGTATATGGGTAGTGGGATAGGGAATGGGGATATGGGTAGTGGGATAGGGGAATGGGGATAAGGGTAGGGGGATAGGGGAATGGGGATATGGGTCGAGGGGATAGGGGAATGGGGATATGGGTAGTGGGATAGGGAATGGGGTGGTAGGGGGATAGGGAATGGGGATAAGTGTCGGGGATAGGGATTGGGTATATGGGTAGTGGGATAGGGGAATGGGGATAAGGGTAGGGGGATAGGGGAATGGGATAAGGGTCGGGGGATAGGGAAATGGGGATATGGGTAGTGGGATAGCGGAATGGGGATCAGGGTAGGGAGATAGGGGAATGGGGATAAGGGTCGAGGGGATAGGGGAATGGGTATATGGGTAGTGGGATAGGGGAATGGGGATATGGGTCGAGGGATAGGGGAATGGGGATATGGGTAGTGGGATAGGGGAATGGGTATGGGTCGAGGGGATAGGGGAATGGGGATATGGGTAGTGGGATGGGGGAATGGGGATATGGGTCGAGGGGATGAGGGGAATGGGGATATGGGTAGTGGGATAGGGGAATGGGTTTATGGGTAGTGGGATAGCGGAATGGGGATGAGGAGTAGGGGGATAGGGGGAATGGGGATAAGGGTCGAGGGATAGGGGAATGGGTATATGGGTAGTGGGATAGGGGGAATGGGGATATGGGTCGAGGGGATAGGGGGAATGGGGATATGGGTTGTGGGATAGGGGAATGGGTATATGGGTCGAGGGGATAGGGGAATGGGGATATGGGTAGTGGGATAGGGGAATGGGTATATGGGTCGAGGATAGGGGGAATGGGGATATGGGTAGTGGGATAGGGGGAATGGGGATATGGGTCGAGGGGATAGGGGAATGGGGATATGGGTAGTGGGATAGGGAATAAGGGATATGGGTAGTGGGATAGCGGAATGGGGATGAGGGTAGGGGGATAGGGGAATGGGGATAAGGGTCGAGGGGATAGGGGGAATGGGTATATGGGTAGTGGGATAGGGAATGGGGATATGGGTCGAGGATAGGGGAAATGGGGATATGGGTAGTGGGATGGGGGGAATGGGTATATGGGTCGAGGGATAGGGGGAATGGGGATATGGGTAGTGGGATAGGGGGAATGGGGATATGGGTCAAGGGGATAGGGGGAATGGGGATATGGGTAGTGGGATGGGGGAATGGGGATAAGGGTAGGGGGGATAGGGGAATGAGAGGGATAAGGGTAGGGGGATAGGGAATGGGTATATGGTTAGTGGGATAGGGGAATGGGGATATGGGTGGGGGATAGGGAATGGGTAAATGGGTAGTGGGATAGGGGAATGGGGATATGGGTCGGGGATAGGGGAATGGGATATGGGTAGAATTGGATAGGGAATAGGGATATGGGTAGAAGGGGATAGGGGAATGGGGATAGGGTAGTGGGATAGGGGAATGGGGATAAGGGTAGGGGGATATGGGAATGGGGATAAGGAATGGGGATATGGGTAGGGGATAGGGGAATGGGGATAAGGGTCGAGGATAGGATAAGAGTAGGTGGATAGGGAATGGGGCTAGGGGGAATGGGGATAAGGGTAGGTGGATAGGGGAATGGTGATATGGGTAGAGGATAGGGGAATGGGGATATGGGTAGGGGATAGGGGAATGGGGATAAGGGAGTAGGTGGATAGGGGAATGGGGATATGGGTAGAGGGGATAGGGGAATGGGGATATGGGTAGAGGGGATAGGGAATGGGGATAAGGGTAGGGGATAGGGGAATGGGTATATGGGTAGTGGGATAGGGGAATGGGGATATGGGTCGAGGGATGGGAATGGGGATATGGGTAGTGGGATAGGGGAATGGGTATATGGGTCGGGGATAGGGGAATGGGGATATGGGTAGTGGGATAGGGGAATAGGGATATGGGTCGAGGGGATAGGGGGAATGGGGATATGTGTAGAGGGGGATAGGGGAATGGGGATATGGGTAGAGGGGATAGGGAATGGGGATAAGGGTAGAGGGATGAGGGGGAATGGGTATATGGGTAGTGGGATAGAGGGAATGGGGATATGGGTGAGGGGATAGGGGAATGGGGATATGGGTAGTGGGATAGGGGAATGGGTATATAAGAGTAGAGGATAGGGAATGGGGATATGGGTAGTGGGATAGGGGAATGGGATATGGGTCGAGGGATAGGGAATGGGGATATGGGTAGTGGGATAGGGGGAATGGGGATAAGGGTAGGGGGATAGGGAATGGGATAAGGGTAGGGGGAAAGGGAATGGGTATATGGGTAGTGGGATAGGGGGAATGGGGATATGGGTAGAGGATAGGGGAATGGGTAAATGGGTAGTGGGATAGGGGAATGGGGATATGGGTCGAGGGATAGGGGAATGGGGATATGGGTAGATTGGATAGGGGAATGGGAAATGGGTAGGGGATAGGGGAATGGGGATAAGGGTAGTGGGATAGGGGAATGGGGATAAGGGTGGGGATATAGGAATGGGGATAAGGGAACAGGGATATGGGGGGGATAGGGAATGGGGATAAGAGTCGAGGGGATAAGAGTAGGTGGATAGGGGAATGGGGCTAGGGGGAATGGGGATAAGGGTAGGTGGATAGGGGAATGGTGATATGGGTAGGGGATAGGGAATGGGGATATGGGTAGAGGGGGATAGGGGAATGGGGATAAGGGTAGGTGGATAGGGGAATGGGGATATGGGTAGAGGGGATAGGGAATGGGGATATGGGTAGAGGGGATAAGGGGAATGGGGATATGGGTAGAGGGGATAGGGGAATGGGGATATGGGTAGAGGGGATAGGGGAATGGGGATATGGGGGAGGGGAGGGGAATGGGGATATGGGTAGTGGGATAGCGGAATGGGGATAAGGGTAGGGGATAGGGAATGGGATATGGGTAGAGGGATAGGGGAATGGGGATATGGGTAGAGGGGATAGGGGAATGGGGATATGGGATAGGGGGATAGGGGAATGGGGATATGGGTAGTGGGATAGGGGAATGGGGATATGGGTAGGGGATAGGGGAATGGGGATATGGGTAGTGGGATAGGGGGAATGGGGATAAGGGTAGGGGGATAGGGAATGGGGATAAGGGTAGGGGGATAGGGGAATGGGTATATGGGTAGTGGGATAGGGGAATGGGGATATGGGTAGAGGGATAGGGGGAATGGGTAAATGGGTAGTGGGATAGGGGAATGGGGATATGGGTCGAGGGGATAGGGGAATGGGGATATGGGTAGATTGGATAGGGAATGGGGATATGGGTAGAGGGGATAGGGGAATGGGGATAAGGGTAGTGGGATAGGGAATGGGGATAAGGGTAGGGGATATGGGAATGGGGATAAGGGAATGGGGATATGGGTAGAGGGGATAGGGAATGGGGATAAGGGTCGAGGGATAAGAGTAGGTGGATAGGGGGAATGGGGCTAGGGGAATGGGGATAAGGGTAGGTGGATAGGGGAATGGTGATATGGGTAGAGGGATAGGGGAATGGGGATATGGGTAGAGGGGATAGGGGGAATGGGGATAAGGGTAGGTGGATAGGGGAATGGGGATATGGGTAGAGGGGATAGGGAATGGGGATATGGGTAGAGGGGATAGGGAATGGGGATATGGGTAGATGGGGATAGGGGAATGGGGATATGGGTAGAGGGGATAGGGAATGGGGATATGGGTAGAGGGGATAGGGAATGGGGATGGCTCGAGGGATAGGGGAATAGGGATATGGGTAGTGGGATAGCGGAATGGGGATAGGGTAGGGGATAGGGGAATGGGGATATGGGTAGGGGATAGGGGAATGGGGATATGGGTAGAGGGGATAGGGGGAATGGGGATATGGGTAGGGGATAGGGAATGGGGATAAGGAGTAGGGGGATAGGGAATGGGGATATGGGTAGAGGGGATAGGGGAATGGGGATATGGGTAGAGGGGATAGGGAATGCGGATATGGGTAGAGGGGATAGGGAATGGGGATAAGGTAGAGGGGATAGGGAATGGGGCTAAGAGTAGGGGGATAGGGGGAATGGGATTAAGAGTAGAGGCGATATGGGAATGGGGCTAAGAGTAGGGGATAGGGAATGGGGCTAAGTGTAGAGGGGATAGGGGAATGGGGCTAAGAGTAGAGGGTATAGGGGGAATGGGGATAAGGGTAGAGGGGATAGGGAATGGGGCTAAGTAGGGGATAGGGAATGGGTATATGGGTAGTGGGATAGGGAATGGGGATATGGGTAGTGGGATAGGGGAATGGGGATAAGGGTAGGGGATAGGGGAATGGGGATAAGGGTCGAGGGGATAGGGATTGGGTATATGGGTAGTGGGATAGGGAATGGGGATAAGAGTAGGTGGATAGGGGAATGGGGATATGGGTAGAGGGGATAGGGGGAATGGGGATATGGGTAGGGGATAGGGAATGGGGATATGGGTAGTGGGATAGCGGAATGGGGATAAGGGTAGGGGATAGGGGGGAATGGGGATAAGGGTCGAGGGGATAGGGGAATGGGTATATGGGTAGTGGGATAGGGGAATGGGGATATGGGTCGGGGATAGGGGGAATGGGGATATGGGTAGTGGGATAGGGAATGGGTATATGGGTCGGGGATAGGGGGAATGGGGATATGGGTAGTGGGATAGGGGAATGGGGATAAGGGTAGAGGGGATAGGGGAATGGGGATATGGGTAGGGGATAGGGGAATGGGGATATGGGTAGAGGGATAGGGGGAATGCGGATATGGGTAGAGGGGATAGGGGAATGGGGATATGGGTAGAGGGGATAGGGGAATGGGGATATGGCTCGAGGGGATAGGGGAATGGGGATATGGGTAGTGGGATAGCGGAATGGGGATAAGGGTAGGGGGGATAGGGGAATGGGGATATGGGTAGAGGGGATAGGGGGAATGGGGATATGGGTAGAGGGGATAGGGAATGGGGATATGGGTAGAGGGATAGGGGAATGGGGATAAGGGTAGAGGGGATAGGGGAATGGGGATATGGGTAGAGGGATAGGGAATGGGGATATGGGTAGAGGGGATAGGGGAATGCGGATATGGGTAGAGGGGATAGGGGAATGGGGATAAGGGTAGAGGGATAGGGAATGGGGCTAAGAGTAGAGGGGATAGGGGAATGGGATTAAGAGTAGGCGATATGGGAATGGGGCTAAGAGTAGAGGGATAGGGGAATGGGGCTAAGTGTAGAGGGGATAGGGGAATGGGGCTAAGAGTAGAGGGTATGGGGGAATGGGGATAAGGGTAGAGGGATAGGGGAATGGGGCTAAGAGTAGGGGGATAGGGGAATGGGTATATGGGTAGTGGGATAGGGGGAATGGGGATATGGGTAGTGGGATAGGGGGAATGGGGATGGGGGTAGGGGATAGGGAATGGGGATAAGGGTCGAGGGGATAGGGGGATTGGGTATATGGGTAGTGGGATAGGGGAATGGGGATAAGAGTAGGTGGATAGGGGAATGGGGATATGGG
The DNA here is from genome assembly GCF_034236695.1 of Oncorhynchus nerka. Taxonomy (NCBI): domain Eukaryota; kingdom Metazoa; phylum Chordata; class Actinopteri; order Salmoniformes; family Salmonidae; genus Oncorhynchus; species Oncorhynchus nerka. The sequence continues at coordinate 91,152,569 of NC_088409.1, forward strand.
TAGAGGGATAGGGAATGGGGATATGGGTAGAGGGGATAGGGAATGGGGATATGGGTAGTGGGATAGCGGAATGGGGATAAGGGTAGGGGGATAGGGGAATGGGGATAAGGGTCGAGGGATAGGGGAATGGGTATATGGGTAGTGGGATAGGGGAATGGGGATGGGTCGAGGGATAGGGGGAATGGGGATATGGGTAGTGGGATAGGGGAATGGGTATATGGGTCGAGGGGATAGGGGAATGGGGATATGGGTAGTGGGATAGGGGAATGGGGATAAGGGTAGAGGGGATAGGGGAATGGGGATATGGGTAGAGGGGATAGGGGAATGGGGATATGGGTAGAGGGGATAGGGGGAATGCGGATATGGGTAGAGGGGATAGGGGAATGGGGATAAGGGTAGAGGGGATAGGGGAATGGGGCTAAGAGTAGAGGGATAGGGGAATGGGGTTAGAGTAGGGGATATGGGAATGGGGCTAGAGTAGAGGGGATAGGGGGAATGGGGCTAAGAGTAGGGGATAGGGGAATGGGGCTAAGAGTAGAGGGTATAGGGAATGGGGATAAGGGTAGAGGGGATAGGGGAATGGGTATATGGGTAGTGGGATAGGGGAATGGGGATATGGGTAGTGGGATAGGGGAATGGGGATAAGGGTAGGGGGGATAGGGGGAATGGGGATATGGTTCGAGGGGATAGGGGAATGGGGATATGGGTAGTGGGATAGGGGAATGGGGATGAGGGTAGGGGGATAGGGAATGGGGATAAGGGTCGAGGGATAGGGGATTGGGTATATGGGTAGTGGGATAGGGAATGGGGATACGAGTAGGTGGATAGGGGAATGGGGATAAGGGTAGAGGGGATAGGGGAATGGGGATATGGGTCGAGGGATAGGGGGAATGGGGATATGGGTAGTGGGATAGCGGAATGGGGATAAGGGTAGGGGATAAGGGTCGAGGGGATAGGGGAATGGGGATATGGGTAGTGGGATAGGGGAATGGGGATATGGGTAGAGGGGATAGGGGAATGGGGATATGGGTAGGGGGATAGGGGAATGGGGATATGGGTAGAGGGGATAGGGGAATGGGGATAAGGGTAGAGGGGATAGGGGAATGGGGATATGGGTAGAGGGATAGGGGAATGGGGATATGGGTAGAGGGATAGGGAAATGCGGATATGGGTAGAGGGGATAGGGGAATGGGGATAAGGGTAGAGGGGATAGGGGAATGGGGCTAAGAGTAGAGGGGATAGGGGAATGGGGTTAGGGGTAGAGGGGATATGGGAATGGGGCTAAGAGTAGAGGGATAGGGGATGGGGATAAGTGTAGAGGGATAGGGAATGGGGCTAAGAGTAGAGGTATAGGGGAATGGGGATAAGGGTAGAGGGGATAGGGGAATGGGGCTAAGAGTAGAGGGGATAGGGGAATGGGGATAAGGGTAGGGGGATAGGGGAATGGGGATAAGGGTCGAGGGATAGGGGAATGGGGATATGGGTAGTGGGATAGCGGAATGGGGATAAGGGTAGGGGGATAGGGGAATGGGGATAAGGGTCAAGGGGATAGGGGAATGGGTATATGGGTAGTGGGATAGGGGAATGGGGATATGGGTCGAGGGATAGGGAATGGGGATATGGGTAGTGGGATAGGGGAATGGGTATATGGGTCGAGGGGATAGGGGGAATGGGGATATGGGTAGTGGGATAGGGGAATGGGGATATGGGTCGAGGGGATAGGGGAATGGGGATATGGGTAGTGGGATAGGGAATGGGGATATGGGTAGTGGGATAGCTCTGGATAAGAGCGTCTGCTAAATGACTTAAATGTAAATGTAAATAGCGGAATGGGGATGAGGGTAGGGGGATAGGGGAATGGGGATAAGGGTCGAGGGGATAGGAATGGGTATATGGGTAGTGGGATAGGGAATGGGGATATGGGTCGAGGGGATAGGGGAATGGGGATATGGGTAGTGGGATAGGGGAATGGGTATATGGGTCGAGGGATAGGGGAATGGGGATATGGGTAGTGGGATAGGGGAATGGGTATATGGGTCGAGGGGATAGGGGAATGGGGATATGGGTAGTGGGATAGGGGTATGGGGATATGGGTCGGGGATAGGGGAATGGGGATATGGGTAGTGGGATAGGGAATGGGGATATGGGTAGTGGGATAGCGGAATGGGGATGAGGGTAGGGGGATAGGCGAATGGGGATAAGGGTCGAGGGGATAGGGGAATGGGGATATGGGTAGTGGGATAGGGAATGGGTATATGGGTCGAGGGATAGGGGGAATGGGGATATGGGTAGTGGGATAGGGGAATGGGGATATGGGTCGAGGGGATAGGGGAATGGGGATATGGGTAGTGGGATAGGGGAATGGGGATATGGGTCGAGGGGATAGGGGAATGGGGATATGGGTAGTGGGATAGGGGAATGGGGATAAGGGTAGGGGGATAGGGGAATGGGGATAAGGGTAGGGGGATAGGGGAATGGGTATATGGGTAGTGGGATAGGGGAATGGGGATATGGGTAGAGGGGATAGGGGAATGGGTAAATGGGTAGTGGGATAGGGGAATGGGGATATGGGTCGAGGGGATAGGGAATGGGGATATGGGTAGATTGGATAGGGGAATGGGGATATGGGTAGAGGGGATAGGGGAATGGGGATAAGGGTAGTGGGATAGGGGAATGGGGATAAGGGTAGGGGATATGGGAATGGGGATAAGGGAATGGGGATATGGGTAGAGGGGATAGGGAATGGGGATAAGGGTTGAGGGGATAAGAGTAGGTGGATAGGGGAATGGGGCTAGGGAATGGGGATAAGGGTAGGTGGATAGGGAATGGTGATATGGGTAGAGGGGATAGGGGAATGGGGATATGGGTAGAGGGGATAGGGAATGGGGATAAGGGTAGGTGGATAGGGGAATGGGGATATGGGTAGAGGGGATAGGGGGAATGGGGATATGGGTAGAGGGATAGGGGAATGGGGATATGGGTAGAGGGGATAGGGGAATGGGGATATGGGTAGAGGGATAGGGGGAATGGGGATATGGCTCGAGGGGATAGGGAATGGGGATATGGCTCGAGGGGATAGGGGAATGGGGATATGGGTAGTGGGATAGCGGAATGGGGATAAGGGTAGGGGGATAGGGAATGGGGATATGGGTAGAGGGGATAGGGGAATGGGGATATGGGTAGAGGGGATAGGGGAATGGGGATATGGGTAGAGGATGGGGGAATGGGGATATGGGTAGAGGGGATAGGGGAATGGGGATATGGGTAGAGGGATAGGGAATGGGGATATGGGTAGAGGGGATAGGGGAATGCGGATATGGGTAGAGGGATAGGGGAATGGGGATAAGGGTAGAGGGATAGGGGAATGGGGCTAAGAGTAGAGGGGATAGGGGAATGGGATTAAGAGTAGAGGCGATATGGGAATGGGGCTAAGAGTAGAGGGATAGGGGAATGGGGCTAAGTGTAGAGGGGATAGGGGGAATGGGGCTAAGAGTAGAGGGTATAGGGGGAATGGGGATAAGGGTAGAGGGGAATGGGGCTAAGAGTAGAGGGGATAGGGAATGGGTATATGGGTAGTGGGATAGGGAATGGGGATATGGGTAGTGGGATAGGGAATGGGGATAAGGGTAGGGGGATAGGGGAATGGGGATAAGGGTCGAGGGATAGGGGAATGGGTATATGGGTAGTGGGATAGGGGAATGGGGATATGGGTCGAGGGGAAAGGGAATGGGGATATGGGTAGTGGGATAGGGGAATGGGGATATGGGTCGAGGGATAGGGGAATGGGGATATGGGTAGTGGGATAGGGGAATGGGGATAAGGGTAGGGGGATAGGGAATGGGGATAAGGGTAGGGGATAGGGGAATGGGTATATGGGTAGTGGGATAGGGGAATGGGGCTTTGGGTAGAGGGGATAGGGGAATGGGTATATGGGTAGTGGGATAGGGGAATGGGGATATGGGTCGAGGGAAAGGGGAATGGGGATATGGGTAGTGGGATAGGGGAATGGGGATAAGGGTAGGGGGATAGGGGAATGGGGATAAGGGTAGGGGGATAGGGGAATGGGTATATGGGTAGTGGGATAGGGGAATGGGGATATGGGTAGAGGGGATAGGGGAATGGGTATATGGGTAGTGGGATAGGGGAATGGGGATATGGGTCGAGGGGATAGGGGAATGGGGATATGGGTAGATTGGATAGGGGAATGGGGATATGGGTAGAGGGGATAGGGGAATGGGGATAAGGGTAGTGGGATAGGGGAATGGGGATAAGGGTAGGGGATATGGGAATGGGGATAAGGGAATGGGGATATGGGTAGAGGGGATAGGGAATGGGGATAAGGGTCGAGGGGATAAGAGTAGGTGGATAGGGAATGGGGCTAGGGAATGGGGATAAGGGTAGGTGGATAGGGAATGGTGATATGGGTAGAGGGGATAGGGGGAATGGGGATATGGGTAGAGGGGATAGGGGAATGGGGATAAGGGTAGGTGGATAGGGGAATGGGGATATGGGTAGAGGGGATAGGGAATGGGGATATGGGTAGAGGGGATAGGGGAATGGGGATATGGGTAGAGGGGATAGGGGGAATGGGGATATGGGTAGAGGGGATAGGGGAATGGGGATATGGGTAGAGGGGATAGGGAATGGGGATATGGGTCGAGGGGATAGGGGAATGGGGATATGGGTAGTGGGATAGCGGAATGGGGATAAGGGGATAGGGGAATGGGGATAAGGGTCGAGGGGATAGGGGAATGGGGATATGGGTAGTGGGATAGGGGAATGGGGATATGGGTAGAGGGGATAGGGGAATGGGGATATGGGTAGAGGGGATAGGGGAATGGGGATATGGGTAGAGGGATAGGGGAATGGGGATAAGGGTAGAGGGGATAGGGCAATGGGGATATGGGTAGAGGGGATAGGGGAATGGGGATATGGGTAGAGGGATAGGGGAATGCGGATATGGGTAGAGGGGATAGGGGAATGGGGATAAGGGTAGAGGGGATAGGGGAATGGGGCTAAGAGTAGAGGGGATAGGGGAATGGGGTTAAGAGTAGAGGGGATATGGGAATGGGGCTAAGAGTAGAGGGGATAGGGGAATGGGGCTAAGAGTAGAGGGTATAGGGGAATGGGGATAAGGGTAGAGGGGATAGGGGAATGGGGCTAAGAGTAGAGGGGATAGGGGAATGGGTATATGGGTAGTGGGATAGGGGAATGGGGATATGGGTAGTGGGATAGGGGAATGGGGATAAGGGTAGGGGGATAGGGGAATGGGGATATGGGTAGAGGGGATAGGGGAATGGGGATATGTTTCGAGGGGAAAGGGGGAATGGGGATATGGGTAGTGGGATAGGGAATGGGGATATGGGTCGAGGGGATAGGGGGAATGGGGATATGGGTAGTGGATAGGGGAATGGGGATAAGGGTAGGGGGATAGGGGAATGGGGATAAGGGTAGGGGATAGGGGAATGGGTATTTGGGTAGTGGGATAGGGGAATGGGGATATTGGTAGAGGGATAGGGGAATGGGTATATGGGTAGTGGGATAGGGGAATGGGGATATGGGTCGAGGGGATAGGGGAATGGGGATATGGGTAGTGGGATAGGGGAATGGGGATAAGGGTAGGGGGATAGGGGAATGGGGATAAGGGTAGGGGATAGGGGAATGGGTATATGGGTAGTGGGATAGGGGAATGGGGATATGGGTAGGGGATAGGGGAATGGGATATGGGTAGAGGGGATAGGGGAATGCGGATATGGGTAGAGGGATAGGGGAATGGGGATAAGGGTAGAGGGGATAGGGGAATGGGGCTAAGAGTAGAGGGATAGGGGAATGGGGTTAAGAGTAGAGGGATATGGGAATGGGGCTAAGAGTAGAGGGATAGGGAATGGGGCTAAGTGTAGAGGGGATAGGGAATGGGGCTAAGAGTAGAGGGTATAGGGGAATGGGGATAAGGGTAGAGGGGATAGGGAATGGGGCTAAGAGTAGAGGGGATAGGGGGAATGGGTATATGGGTAGTGGGATAGGGGAATGGGGATATGGGTAGTGGGATAGGGAATGGGGATAAGGGTAGGGGATAGGGGAATGGGGATATGGGTAGAGGGGATAGGGAATGGGGATATGTTTCGAGGGGAAAGGGAATGGGGATATGGGTAGTGGGATAGGGAATGGGGATATGGGTCGAGGGGATAGGGAATGGGGATATGGGTAGTGGGATAGGGGAATGGGGATAAGGGTAGGGGGATAGGGAATGGGGATAAGGGTAGGGGGATAGGGGAATGGGTATATGGGTAGTGGGATAGGGGAATGGGGATATTGGTAGAGGGGATAGGGGAATGGGTATATGGGTAGTGGGATAGGGGAATCGGGATATGGGTCGAGGGATAGGGGAATGGGGATATGGGTAGTGGGATAGGGGAATGGGGATAAGGGTAGGGGGATAGGGGAATGGGGATAAGGGTAGGGGGATAGGGGAATGGGTATATGGGTAGTGGGATAGGGGAATGGGGATATGGGTCGAGGGATAGGGGAATGGGGATATGGGTAGATTGGATAGGGAATGGGGATATGGGTAGAGGGGATAGGGGAATGGGGATAAGGGTAGTGGGATAGGGGAATGGGGATAAGGGTAGGGGATATGGGAATGGGGATAAGGGAATGGGGACATGGGTAGAGGGATAGGGAATGGGGATAAGGGTCGAGGGGATAAGAGTAGGTGGATAGGGAATGGGGCTAGGGGAATGGGGATAAGGGTAGGTGGATAGGGGAATGGTGATATGGGTAGAGGGGATAGGGAATGGGGATATGGGTAGAGGGATAGGGGAATGGGGATAAGGGTAGGTGGATAGGGGAATGGGGATATGGGTAGAGGGATAGGGGAATGGGGATATGGGTAGAGGGATAGGGAATGGGGATATGGGTAGAGGGGATAGGGGAATGGGGATATGGGTAGAGGGGATAGGGGAATGGGGATATGGGTAGAGGGGATGGGGAATGGGGATAAGGGTAGAGGGATAGGGGAATGGGGATATGGGTAGAGGGGATAGGGGAATGGGGATATGGGTAGAGGGGATAGGGGAATGCGGATATGGGTAGAGGGGATAGGGGAATGGGGATAAGGGTAGAGGGGATAGGGGAATGGGGATATGGGTAGAGGGGATAGGGGAATGGGGATATGGGTAGAGGGGATAGGGGAATGGGGCTTAGGGTAGGGAGTAATGGTTGGAGATGTGCGTAGGTTGATGGACCTGCAAAGCTTATGTTTATGTGTGTGTGTGTGTGTCAGAGCCAAGATTATTTGGAATAGTAAGGCTTCACATTTCCTGTTTGGACTCATCCAAAACATCTGTCATATTTTGTTTGAAGTGAGACACCTTTGGTCATTCATAACACATCCATAAGGTCTGTATATCCACGATGCTGTACTTACTATATAGCCAGACACCTTCGGTCATTCATAACACATCCATAAGGTCTGTATATCCACGATGCTGTACTTACTATGTAGCCAGACACCTTCGGTCATTCATAACACATCCATAAGGTCTGTATATCCACGATGCTGTACTTACTATATAGCCAGACACCTTCGGTCATTCATAACACATCCATAAGGTCTGTATATCCACGATGCTGTACTTACTATGTAGCCAGACACCTTCGGTCATTCATAACACATCCATAAAGGCTTAATGATGTAAACACATGTATTACCACTTAGGGAACGTTCACTAACAGCTAAAATAAAATAAAACATTAATGACGTGTTTAAACTAAATTTTTGTGGCCCTAGTGGCACATAATCATCAAAAGGTCTGACTGCACAGAGATGCTTGGGAAATGATCACAACGGGGGACCAGTGTGTGTTGCAGGGTAGAGGGGGTGTATCTGAGCACCATCAGTTTGGACTTGACATTGGTTAATCAGACCTTCCATTCTTGCTGCGTTTTGCATGCCTTCTCAAACAACTGTGTATGCATTCGCACATCAAGTCTTCTCTTGGGTTGGGCTTGGGAATCTGAGTGTGTGTGTGTGTGTGTGTGTGTGTGTGTGTGTGTGTGTGGGTGTGTGTGTGTATCCCACATCTGTTGCTATGGGGAAATGATGTAAGAGACAGTACAGGATGAATTACAATGATTGCTTGACAAAACTGTCATTTTTTTAATGCCAATCCTGATTATAGGTAACAATCCCTCGTAGGAACTGCCAACATTGTTATGCACAGTATTAGTTAATTGTGGAAATAAATTAAGATATGCAAGATTGTTTTATTTACAGTAGCAGTCAAAAGTTTGGACACACCTACTCATTCAAGGGTTTTTCTTTATTTTTTTAAATGTTCTATGTTGTAGAATAATAGTGAAGACGTCAAAACTATTAAATAACACATATGGAATATGGTAGTAACCAAAAAAGTGTTCAACAAATATATTTTGTATATGTGACCCGTTTTAGGAAAATATGAGTCTGTCACGCCCTGTGTGGGTGTGACATGGGGGATTTATGTGTTTTGACTGGTCCAGGTGTTTTGTATGTTTATGAGGCTGTTTCCTTTCTAGGTAGTTTTATAAGTCTATGGTTGCCTAGATTGGATCTCAATTAGAGGCAGGTGTTTATCGTTGTCTCTGATTGGGAACCATATTTCGGCGGCCATGTTCTTTGGGTATTTTGTGGGTGATTGTTTCCTGTCTTTGTGTTCTCTGCACCAGATAGGACTGTTTCGGTTTGCCACTTTTGTTATCGTATTCATGTTTAGTTTTTCTTATTAAAAACCATGAACTCTAACAACGCTGCATTTTGGTCCTCCTTTCCTTCCCAGGAAGAAAACCGTTACAGAGTCACGACTTCACAGGAGAGCCATTTGAACTTTTTTCATTTTTATCCAAATGCTTTTGTTTTTTGTGCAGAAATGCCGTCTGGAACATGTGAACTTTCATGTGCCTTAATAAACAAACTTGTATGCCATCTGTAAATACGAATGAGCCTTGTCGGTTAATTTAAGCCATAGAAAAAGTAGGGCAACCTTTCCACTAGCCATGATTGACTGAGATAATGAGTGGGCTGGACATGTCGAGAGAGGAGTTTGGATTAGTCTGACATATAGATGACTTCTGTCCATTTGAGCTGGTCAGTCTGTGTTGGTACAGGTATGTAATCAGGTATGTAATCAGGTATGTAATCAGGTATGTAATCAGGTATGTAATCAGGTATGTAATCAGGTATGTAATCAGGTATGTAATCAGGTATGTAATCCTGTCCAACGCTGCTTTTTTATGTGTTGTGTAGTGGAGCTGCATAAGTGTTTCATTAGAGTATGATAGATAAAGAGATGGTTGAAACACCTGTCTCCGGATTACATGTTCAAACTAAGGGCAACCGTGGCATGGCATTCCTGACAGGGAGATGCGTCCATCATGAATATTTATGCATACAGGTAAGATTGTCTAGCTAGCTACATTTTCAGAAGTATATGACATTATTATTAGTATCTCAGAACTGTTTGCTTTGCTAGTTAGAGCCTAATTTTAACTAGCTAACATTGAACCTGGTTGGTTAGCTCCCAGCAGATTCATGCAGGGTAGTAACGACATGATTTGGCACTATGTTCATTGTTGTTTAACTAGCTAACGTTAGCTGGATGGCTCATTAGCTAATGTTACGTCATGTGTGTGACCTTACATGTTGTTTACCTAGCTATGTTCATTGTTTACCTAACTAGCTAGCTACATGTCTTAAGTTAAGGCGATGGGTTCCCCTACAGGAACTCCACCCCCCGTTCAGCTGAAAAGGTGGCGCAGGGAATGCAAAAATATTCTTTAGAAATATTTAACCTCCACACATTAACAAGTCCAATACCTCAAATGAAAGATAAACACCTGTTCATCTACCCAGCGTGTCCGATTTTTTAAATGTTTTACGGCGAAAACACAACATATATTTATGTTTAGACCACCACCAAACCAAAGAAAAAACGTAGCCATTTTTTCCAGCAAAAGAGAAAAATCACAAAAGCAGGATAAAAAAAAAATCAATCACTAACCTCTTGAAAATCTTCATCAGATGACAGTCTTATGACATGTTACACAGTACATTTATTTTTTGTTCGATAATATGCATTTTATATCCATAAATCTCGGTTTACATTGACGCCATGTTCAGAAAATCCTCCAAAATATCTGGAGGAATTATAGAAAGCTACGCCAGATAACAGAAATACTCATCATAAACTTTGACTAAAGATACATGTTCCACATATAATTAAAGATGCACTGGTTCTTAATGCAACCGCTGTGTCAGACTTTTTTTACGTTAAGGAAAAAGCCTACCATGCAATAATCTGAGACGGCGCTCAGACGTAACAATATTTCTCCGCCATGTTGGAGTCAACAGAAATACAAAATTACAACATAAATATTCCCTTACCTTTGATGATCTTTCATCAGAATGTAGTGCAAGGAGTCCTAGTTCAACAATAAATAATTTTGTTTCATAATGTTCCATTCTAGTGTCCAATAAGCAGCATTTGCTACCACTTTCAGCTCAAATACCCCAAAAATGACTTCTGGTCCAGGATAACTTTGTATCAAAACTTCCAAATGACATATTACAGGTCGAAAAAACTGGTCAAACTAAGTGCAGAATCAATCTTCAGGATGTTATAATCATATATATATCCAATAGCATTCCAACCGGATCATTCCTTTTCATCTGGGGCTGATTGGAACAGCCGTAGCAATCAAAGGCAAACGCGCCACAACAAAATAGCATCCTTTTGCGACACCAACTACTTTCCTTCCCATTAGGTCAAAGTTCACAGCAAATGCTCCATTACACTTTCTACTGAATGAGGACATCTAGTGGAAGACGTAGGAAGTGTTTCCAGATACATATCTTGTTGGGAAGGGAGGGGGCGATTTCAGAACTTGTTTGGAAGATTGCCTGCCCTGTGAGTTCTGTTATACTCACAGACATAATTCAAACGGTTTTAGAAACTTCAGAGTGTTTTCTATCCGATATTAATAATAATATTCATATATTACCAATTTAGGACAGATTTTGATGCAGTTCACTATGGGCACACAATTCATCCAAAGTGAAAATACTGCCCCCTATCTGTAAGTGGTTTTAAGCTATATTGTACAACACCGGTTGAATATGGCCGTTTTACATTTGATCCAATGTAAAACACACAATTTCAAATGTTGATACATAAGACCAAATCCAGGTGGTGAGTCACATTTGAGATTCTTCAAAATAGCCACCTTTTGCCTTGATGACAGCTTTGCACATTCCTGGATTGCATTTCAATTAACAGGGGTGCCTTGTTAAAAGTTAATTTGTGAAATGTATTTCCTTCTTTAAAGAGTTTGAGCCAATCACTTGTGTTGTGGCAAGGTAGTGTTGGTATACAGGAGACAGGCCTATTCGATAAATGACCAAGTCCATATTATGGCAAGAACAGCTCAAATAAGCAAAGAGAAATGACAGTCCATCAGTACTTTAAGGCAAATTCAAAGAACTTTGAAAGTTTCTTCAAGTACAGTTGCAAAAACCATCAAGCAATATGATGAAACTGGCTCTCATGAGGACCACCACAGGAAAGGAAGACCCAGAGTTACCTTTGCTGCAGAGGACAAGTTCATTAGAGTTACCAGCCCTAGAAATCGACAATTAACTGCACCTCAGATTGCAGCCCAAATAAATGATTCAGAGTTCAAGTAACAGACACATCTTATCCCATCAACCCCTCCAATCTATCTCTTTGATTTTTCCCAGACCTTAAAAGTCATCCCCTGATGTGGTTTTAGCATTGTTGTGAACACAGAAAATCCAATGTTGTTGTTTTTCAACAACAACAAAAATGGTAAAAAGTTTGAAATCTGTAAAAACAAATCAGAGAAAACAGAATTTTGGAAAATAAATTAAAAACTGATTTTAAAAGGCCAATTTGTTGTGCATGACTGCACTTTGTGTGTCATCCTGCAGCATTTTGGGGGAAGTTGAGGTCCAATAATGTCTAGGCACCCAAGAGGGAAAGAAATTGTGGAATACAAGAAATGTTTTAGCGTAATAAAATCTATATAACTTGGCAGACACTTTTATCCAAAGTGACTTACAGTCATGTGTGCATACATTTTTACATAAGGTTGGTCCCGGGAATAAAATCCAAGATGCATAACAATGCATAACATTTGTTTAACCACCTTTTCTCCACACTTTCATTATTACAATCTTGTCTCATCGCTGCAACTCCCCAACAACCTCTCCCTCTCCAGTCTTCCTCTCCCTCTCCTGTCTTCCTCTCCCTCTCCAGTCTTCCTCTCCCTCTCCAGTCTTCCTCCCCCTCTCCAGTCTTCCTCTCCCTCTCCAGTCTTCCTCTCCCTCTCCAGTCTTCCTCTCCTCTCCAGTCTTCCTCTCCCTCTCCAGTCTTCCTCCCCCTCTCCAGTCTTCCTCTCCCTCTCCAGTCTTCCTCTCCCTCTCCAGTCTTCCTCTCCCTCTCCAGTCTTCCTCCCCCTCTCCAGTCTTCCTCTCCCTCTCCAGTCTTCCTCTCCCTCTCCAGTCTTCCTCTCCCTCTCCAGTCTTCCTCCCCTCCAGTCTTCCTCTCCTCTCCAGTCTTCCTCTCCCTCTCCAGTCTTCCTCTCCCTCTCCAGTCTTCCTCTCCCTCTCCAGTCAGTCTTCCTCTCCCTCTCCAGTCAGTCTTCCTCTCCCTCTCCAGTCTTCCTCCCCCTCTCCAGTCTTCCTCTCCCTCTCCAGTCTTCCTCTCCCTCTCCAGTCTTCCTCTCCCTCTCCAGTCTTCCTCTCCCTCTCCAGTCTTCCTCTCCCTCTCCAGTCTTCCTCCCCCTCTCCAGTCTTCCTCTCCCTCTCCAGTCTTCATCTCCCTCTCCAGTCTTCCTCTCCCTCTCCATCTCACGCAATAACATCTGCTAACCATGTGTATGTGACCAATAACATCTGCTAACCATGTGTATGTGACCAATACAATTAGATTTAATCTGAATCAAAGACACACATAAAGACACACACACAGACACACACACACAGACACACACACAGACACACACAAAATACACAAAGACACACACAAACACACACACATGGACACAGAAACATTATTTTTGTGGCAATGAGATTAACAGGTTGGGACAGTGAGTTGAGGAAGATAGACAGTTGGAGTCCTGCTCTGTTTCAATTCAATTAAATTCAATTAAAGGGCTTTATTGACATTGCCAATGCAGCTGAAGTAGATAATAAATAAAAGTAAAATTAACAATAAAACTGAACAGTAAACATTACACTCACAGGAGTTCCAAAAAAATAACATTTCAAATGTAATTTCAAATGTCATATAATGTCATATAATGTCTATACAGTGTTGTAACGATTTGCCAATAGTACAATGTACAAAAGGGAAAATAAATGAAAATAAATACGCGTTGTATGCTATTGTTATTTTACTGCTGCTCTTCAATTACTTATTACTTTTATTTATTATTCTTATTCATATGTTTTAACTGCATTGTTGGTTAGGGTGTAACGGTTTTCTTCCGTTGAAGGAGAGGAGGACCAAAATGCAGCGTGGTTAGTGCTCAACATGTTCAATAAGGACAATAAACGAGAACACTACAAAATACAAAACAACAAATGTGAAAAAACCGAAACAGTCCTATCTGGTGAATAGACTCAAAGACAGAAGACAACCACCCACAAAACCCAACACAAAACAGGCTACCTAAATATGGTTCCCAATCAGAGACAATGACTAACACCTGCCTCTGATTGAGAACCATATCAGGCCAAACATAGAAATAGACAAACTACACATACAACGTAGAATGCCCACGCAGCTCACGTCCTGACCAACACTAAAACAAAGAAAACACAAAAGAACTATGGTCATGATGTGACATAGGGGCTTGTAAGTAAGGATTTCACTGTTGAATTCGGCACATGTGACTAACAAAATTTGATTTGAAATTTACAATGGTGTTTGTTCTTCACTAGATGTCCTTTTCTTGTGGCAACAGGTCACAAATCTTGCTGCTGTGACGGCACACTGTGGTATTTCACCCAGTAGATATGGGAGTTGATCCAATTTGGGCTTGTTTTCAAATTCTTTCTGATCTGTGTATTCTGAGGGAAATATGTGTCTCTAATATGGTCATACATTTGGCAGGAGGTTAGGAAGTGCAGCTCAGTTTCCACCTCACCTTGTGGGCAGTGTGCACATAGCCTGTCTTCTCATGAGAGCCAGGTCTGCCTACGGCGGCCTTTCTCAATATGCTCCACTGAGTCTGTGCATAGTCAAAGTTTTCCTTATTTTTGGGTCAGCCACAGCGGTGAGATATTCTGCCACTGTGTACTCTTTGTTTGGGGCCAAAAAGCATTCTAGTTTGCTTCGTTTTTTTGTTGTTAAATCTTTCCAATGTGTCAAGTAATTATCTTTTTGTTTTCTCATGATTTGGTTGTGTCTAATTGTGTTGCTATGGATGGTTTGGGAATCGCTTCCTATTAGGTGGTTGTAGAATTTAACGTCACTTTTCTGAATTTTGATAATTAGCGGGTATCGGCCTAATTCTTCACTGCATGCGTTCTTTGGTGTTTTCACGTTGTACACGGAATCTTTGGTGTTTTCACTTTGTACACGGAATCTTTGGTGTTTTCAGGTTGTACACGAAATCTTTGGTGTTTTCACTTTGTACACAGAATCTTTGGTGTTTTCACATTGTACACGAAATCTTTGGTGTTTTCACTTTGTACACGGAATCTTTGGTGTTTTCACGTTGTACACGAAATCTTTGGTGTTTTCACATTGTACACGAAATCTTTGGTGTTTTCACTTTGTACACGGAATCTTTGGTGTTTTCACGTTGTACACGAAATCTTTGGTGTTTTCACTTTGTACACGAAATCTTTGGTGTTTTCACTTTGTACACGAAATCTTTGGTGTTTTCACTTTGTACACGAAATCTTTGGTGTTTTCACTTTGTACACGGAATCTTTGGTGTTTTCACGTTGTACACGGAATCTTTGGTGTTTTCACGTTGTACACGGACAATATTTTTGCACAATGGATTCTTGCTTGGTGAGCAGACACCCAACCATAAAGTGCAGTGGGTTCTAATACTAACTCAAGTATATTTAGCCAGATCCTAAATCCTCAAATTTGATGTTCCTTTGGTTGGCGTAGAAGGTCCTTCTGCAATCTTCCCCATTTTACCTCCAAACATAACGATGGTCATTATGGCCAAATATTTTTTATTTGTTTATTTTTTTTGTTTCATCAGACCAGGGGACATTTCTCCAAAAAGTATGGTCTTTGTCCCCATTTGCAGTTGCAAACCGTAGTCTGGCTTTTTTATGGCAGTTTTGGAGCAGTGGCTTCCTCCTTGCTGAGCGCCTTTCAGGTGATGTCGATATAGGACTATTTTTTACTGTGGATATAGATACTTTTGTACATGTTTCCTCCAGCATCTTCACAAGGTCCTTTGCTGTTGTTCTGGGAATGATTTGCACTTTTCGCACCAAAGTACGTTCATCTCTAGGAGACAGAATGCTCTGAGGAGACAGAATTTTCTGAGGGCTTGGCTGATTTTTTTTTTTCCCATGATGTCAAGCAAAGAGGCACTGAGTTTGAAGTTAGGCCTTGAAATACATCCACAGGTACACCTCCAATTGTCTCAAATTATGTCAATTAGCCTATCAGAAGCTTCTAAATCCATGACATATTTTTCTGGAATTTTCAAAGCTGTTTAACAGCACAGTCAACTTAGTGTATGTAACCTCTGACCCAATGGAATTGTGATACAGTGGATTATAAGTGAAATAATCCGTCTGTAAACAATGGTTGGAAAAATGACTTATGTCATGCACAAAGTAGATGTCCTAACAGACTTGCCCAAATTATAGCTAGTTAACAAAAAATGTGTGGGGTGGTTGAAAATTTGTTTCAATGACTCCAACCTACGTAAGTAAATGTAAACTTCCAACTCCAACTGTATGCTGAAGAGGGTGGGGCTTGAGCAGCATTTTAACCACACATTTGTTGTTTGTGTACATGGATTGTACAATATCGTATGTTTCTCTTCTAATACCACTTTCCATCAATTTGTATTGAAGACCATCATACCAAATTGAGTCAAAAGCTTTTTTGAAATTAACAAAGCATGAGAAGACTTTGCCTTTGTTTTGGTTTGTTTGTTTGTCAATTAAGGTGTGCAGGGTGAATACGTGGTCTGTCGTACAGTAATTTGGTGAAAAGTCCATTTGACCTTTGCTCAGTACATCGTTATCGCTGAGGAAATTAACTAGTCTGCTGATTTTACCAAGGTTGCTGTTGACGTATATCCCACGGAAGATATTAAGGTCACATTTGTCTCCACTTTCATTGATTTGGGTGATCAGTTTGGGTGAGTTTGGGGAATTGCCAGAGCAAAGGATGATGGTAAAGAGTTTAAGTATAGCCATTCAGAATTTGTGGTTGTATATTTTATAATTTCATTGAGAATACCATCAACACCACAGGGCTTTTTGGGTTGGAGGGGATGTATTTTGTCCTGTAACTCATTCAATGTAATTGGAGAATCCAATGTGTTCTGGTCGTCTTTAATAGTTGATTCTAAGAGTTGTATTTGATCATGTGTATGTTTTTGCGATTCACCATAGTGAAGGCGTAGGCTCAGGTTTTCTGGGTCTCAATGTTTTTGGTTAGATAGGTTTCTCAATTTCTTTCTTTGGTTTTGCATTCTTCATAAAACCATTTGTCATTGTGGTTAATTTTCTTCGGTTTTCTGTTTGACATTTTTTGATTTGATAGGGAAGCTGAGAGGTCAAATATACTGTTTAGGTTTTCTACTGCCAAGTTTACACCTTCACTATTACAATGGATTGTTTTGTCCAGAACGTTGTCCAAAAGAAATTAGATTTGTTGTTGCCTAATAGTTTTTTGGTAGGTTTCCACACTACTTTCCTTCCATCTATAGCATTTCTAAATATGATTCAGTCACTTTGGCTTTGATGCCTCGCGATACAATATTGCTCTGTTCAAGTAGACTGTGATTTTGCTGTGATCTGACAGGGGTTTAAGTGGTCTGACTGTGAACATTCTGAGAGACTCTGGGTTGAGTTCAGTGATGAAGTAGTCTACAGTACTACTGCCAAGAGATGAGTTATAGGTGTACCTATCATAAGGGTCCCCTCGAAGCCTACCATTGACTATGTACATTCCCAGCGTGTGACAGAGTTGCAGGAGTGTTTACCTCATGCACTCCCCCCCCCGTCCCGTCCGTCTCTCCAACCCCCTCCCCATCCCCCCCTTTCCCTCTCTCCAACCCCCTCACCATCTCCCTCTGCGAGCCAGCAGGCTGTAGTGTTAGTGTTCATCTGTGTAAGGGAAAGCCTCTGTGTTATCTGCTCTGCTGGCTGCTGGCTGCTGGGTGTTGGGGTGACATCAGTAACATGGCTGCTGCTTCAGCTTACTGCACTTCTGGCTGCTCTCCCAACCAAGCACCCAAAGCCTGCTCTCTCTCTCTCTCTCTCTCTCTCTCTCTCTCACTCTATCTCTCTCTCTCTATTCCTCTCTCTTTCTCTCTCCATATCTCTAAATTCCTCTCTCTTTTTTTCTCTCCATTCCTATCTCTCTCTCTCTCACTCTCTCTCTCCCCCTTCTCCTTTCTCCTGTTTCTCTTTCACTCTTTCTCTTTCTTTGTCTATCCACCCTGCTCCCTCTGTATCTCGCTCACTTTTTTGATAACCTGTTCAATCAATCAATTTCATTTCATTTCTTCAAATGAAACCTTTTCCGCTCTTCTCTTCATTGACCAACCCATGTCCTCTGCTATGACCTGTTCATATCATCTGTCCTCTGCTATGACCTGTTCATATCATCTGTCCTCTCCTATGACCTGTTTATATCATCTGCCCTCTGATATGACCTGTTTATATCATCTGCCCTCTGCTATGACCTGTTTATATCATCTGCCCTCTGCTATGACCTGTTCATATCATCTGCCCTCTGCAATGACCTGTTTATATCATCTGCCCTCTGATATGACCTGTTTATATCATCTGCCCTCTGATATGACCTGTTTATATCATCTGCCCTCTGATATGACCTGTTTATATCATCTGCCCTCTGCTATGACCTGTTCATATCATCTGCCCTCTGCTATGACCTGTTCATATCATCTGCCCTCTGATATGACCTGTTCATATCATCTGCCCTCTGCTATGACCTGTTTATATCATCTGCCCTCTGCTATGACCTGTTCATATCATCTGTCCTCTGCTATGACCTGTTTATTTCAGGCTCATCTGGTCTTGACAATACCATGACCTCTCCTTCAGATTCAGGGGAAAAACCTTATTTGCAGGGAAGATCAAGGTAAGTCCTGTACACTGGACCTTTAACCACCTTACAAACACTAACGCATAAACACTTCTACTCTGTGCTCGACTTAGAGAAGAGCTGGGAACTTCTCTCTCAACTCTCTGAAGACTTTGTACTTTGTTTGCAGGTATAGAATGTGTTTTTTTGTGGATCTCAGGAACTGTCTCGCTCTGTGTGTGTTTCTGTGTGTGTATGAGTGCCTGCTTGTGTGTGCGTATAGAGGGGTGGGTACCTTGGGGTCTGCAGTGCATCATCTGTTGTTTACAGTTACAGATACAATAGGCCTTAACCTGAGCACCCCATCAGGTATACCACTCACACCAGCACGCCAGCTCACACACACACACACACACACACACACACACACACACACACACACACACACACACACACACACACACACACACACACACATATACATACACACACACATATACACACACACACACACACACACACACACATGCAAACTTGTACACATATAAACCATATTGAACACTGCATATCTTTCAACAAACAATCCGCTAGGGGCTTGTGGCCCTAAAACACCTAGTTTCTCAAACTAACCTCCACCTTAAGTTTTAATGTCACATGTGAAAGTATAGTAAAATATCTTTCTTGCTAATTCTAACCCCCAAAATGCAGTAATCAATATCGATGTATTATTAAACATAGGAAATAAGAAGAACGCTATATATGATAAACAGGATATGTGATAATGTCACGCCCTGGCCTTAGTTATCTTTGTTTTCTTTATTATTTTGGTTAGGTCAGGGTGTGACAAGGGGTGGTTTGTTGTGTTTTTGTCCTGTCTAGGGTTATTGTATGTTTATGGGGTTGTTTAACTAGTCTAGGTGTTTTGTATGTCTATGGTTGCCTAGATTGGTTCTCAATTAGAAGCAGCTGTTTATCGTTGTCTCTGATTGGGAACCATATTTAGGCAGCCATATTCCTTGGGTAATTCGTGGGTGATTGTCTATGTATTAGTTGCCTGTGTCTGCATTTTTTCTAAATAGCTTCACGTTCGTTTTTGTTGCTAAACAGGATGCATGATAAACAGGATGCATGATAAACAGGATGCATGATAAACAGGATGTATGATAAACAGGATGCATGATAAACAGGATGCGTGATAAACAGGAAGCATGATAAACAGGATGCGTGATAAACAGGATGTATGATAAACAGGATGTATGATAAACAGGATGCGTGATAAACAGGAAGCATGATAAACAGGATGCGTGATAAACAGGAAGCATGATAAACAGGATGCGTGATAAACAGGATGTGTGATAAACAGGATGCGTGATAAACAGGAAGCGTGATAAACAGGATGCGTGATAAACAGGATGTGTGATAAACAGGATGTATGATAAACAGGATGTATGATAAACAGGATGTATGATAAACAGGATGCATGATAAACAGGATGTATGATAAACAGGATGCGTGATAAACAGGATGTATGATAAACAGGATGTATGATAAACAGGATGTGTGATAAACAGGATGCGTGATAAACAGGATGTATGATAAACAGGATGTATGATAAACAGGATGTATGATAAACAGGAAGCATGATAAACAGGATGTATGATAAACAGGAAGCATGATAAACAGGATGTATGATAAACAGGATGTATGATAAACAGGATGCGTGATAAACAGGATGTATGATAAACAGGATGTATGATAAACAGGAAGCATGATAAACAGGATGTATGATAAACAGGAAGCATGATAAACAGGATGTATGATAAACAGGATGTATGATAAACAGGATGTATGATAAACAGGATGTATGATAAACAGGATGCGTGATAAACAGGAAGCATGATAAACAGGATGTATGATAAACAGGAAGCATGATAAACAGGAAGCATGATAAACAGGATGTATGATAAACAGGATGTATGATAAACAGGATGCGTGATGAACCGGATGCATGATAAACAGGATATATGATAAACAGGATGTATGATAAACAGGATGTATGAGAAACAGGATGCGTGATGAACCGGATGCATGATAAACAGGATGTATGATAAACAGGATGTATGATAAACAGGATGTATGATAAACAGGATGCGTGATAAACAGGAAGCATGATAAACAGGATGTATGATAAACAGGAAGCATGATAAACAGGATGTATGATAAACAGGATGTATGATAAACAGGATGTATGATAAACAGGATGCGTGATAAACAGGAAGCATGATAAACAGGATGTATTATAAACAGGATGTATGATGAACAGGATGCGTGATAAACAGGAAGCATGATAAACAGGATGTATGATAAACAGGATGTATGATAAACAGGATATATGATAAACAGGATGTGTGATAAACAGGATGCGTGATAAACAGGAAGCATGATAAACAGGATGTATGATAAACAGGATGTATGATAAACAGGATGTATGATAAACAGGAAGCATGATAAACAGGAAGCATGATAAACAGGATGTATGATAAACAGGATGTATGATAAACAGGATGTATGATAAACAGGATGCGTGATAAACAGGAAGCATGATAAACAGGATGTATGATAAACAGGATGTATGATAAACAGGATGTATGATAAACAGGATGCGTGATAAACAGGAAGCATGATAAACAGGATGTATTATAAACAGGAAGCATGATAAACCGGATGTATGATAAACAGGATGCGTGATAAACAGGATGTATGATAAACAGGATGTATGATAAACAGGAAGCATGATAAACAGGATGTATGATAAGCAGGAAGCATGATAAACAGGATGTATGATAAACAGGATGTATGATAAACAGGATGCATGTTACTCGCTCCAACAGTGCAATAGAATGTCTCGCAAATACAATACAGAAAAAATGTAACAAATCTAAACAAGAAACAATGAAATGAAAATCCAAAGTAGAGATATTAGAATTAGTTTGTGTGAGAATCCAGGATATAAATATTTGGTGTGTTCATGACATATCATTTGGAAAGAAAATGGTATGTAACAATAGTAGGTATATTAGCATTGTGGAGAATACAGTATACACATGCAGAGTGAGTAAACAGAATACGAGGTGACCAGCATACAATGACTCTATATACATAAAGCATTAGTCTTCAAGGTGCAGGGATGCCTTCTAGGCTGAGGACCTATGTGCCACACACACAGAGGAAACAAGTGGTATGTCCCTGTCTGACCTCTGACCCCATTCCTCCTGTTGACATACCAGTATGTCCCTGTCTGACCTCTGACCCCATCCCTCCTGTTGACATACCAGTATGTCCCTGTCTGACCTCTGACCCCATCCCTCCTGTTGACATACCAGTATGTCCCTGTCTGACCTCTGACCCCATCCCTCCTGTTGATTTACAAACACACAGGCGTTAAAGTGAATAAAAACAGTGTCCCTCAGCGTCTGTCACCCTGAATACCAGATTGACCTGGCAACGGGACAGGAAGAGACAGGGCCAACTCCACATTCACCCAAATCCACCTGGAACCACCACATAGGAAGACCAGGAATGACGGCTGAGTCGAAAGGTAGGGTGGGATCAGCTTCCCTCAGCCTCCTGTGTCGGGGATCTCCGGGTAAGCAGGACAGAAGAGGGAATTTGAGAGCTTTCAGAGGTGCTGAAAAGCCCCATTGTTTTGTGGCCTAATCCCAGATAGACCTGGAAGCCTAGAGTCCGGGATTTGTGTTTGGGCTGAACTAATTGAGCCCCTAAAACCTCACCCTTCTTGGAATGCAACACACACAGAGAAACACTCACAGACATTGTATTGTCATAGCCCAGCTACTCCCTTGCTCTCTCCCTCGTTTTCTCTCTCGTCCCTACAATGTGCCAAGCTTAATCCTTCCTTGCCAGCTGCAGTGTAGTGAGATTCCCCTCCCTCCATTCAGTTCCAATTCACTTTTCAATTTCAAGGTGCTTTATTGGCACAGCCCAGCTGCAGTACTGCCAAAGCAATTATCAAAAAAGGGGAAACTTTACACACACAAAAACAACCCAAAAAAACACAGTCGTTGTAAAATAGCTACGGCAACAATCGGGACAAATTTAATAAGCATTCCAGTCATTTCAATTTATATTCCAATCCCTTATTTTTTCCAGTTCCTCGTCTATGGAGGTTCAGTTGGGCATTTCGGGATCCTCTGTTTGTGTTACTAATTTCGATCAGCTTTGAAACGAGGCACAGTAATTATGGAAGCAGAGCAGGTGTCAATAGAGGGCCACGTAGAGGAAATGGGAAGGTTTTGTCCCTATTTAAATACGTGTGAGTTGCAGTAACAACAGTGACAGTTGTTTGAAAAGGTGCTCATTATGTAAGTGTTGAATAACATAATGTTTATACAGTGACACTAGTGAAACCGTTGAACCGTTGAACTAGGGTTAAAATGACATGCTGGTTCTTCGGGTTCTGTCAGATTGAGACCAATTTAAATTGATATAAGTAAATCAATCAGATTATTTTGATAAAGATGTAAACTACTACAGTAATGTCATAGCCCAGCGACTCTCTCTCTGTCTCCCCCATACATAATAACTGTGTATGTGTGTGTGTGACCTTTACCCAGACCTGATACAGTATTGCTAAATCCATCCACACTATTCTGCAGTAAAGGTTAAGTGTTTGTTCGTCTGTCCCCCACTGGGGTGTGATATTGGGAGTAACTGATAATAGCCTGCTGGTGTGTGTGTGTGTGTGTGTGTGTGCGCCCCGTAGAAATTCACTTCATTTGCACAGCGGGAGAGTACTCTGCCCTCTCGTCCTCCTGCAACTCTCCTCTCTCCTTCCCTCACCCCTCTTCTCCTCCCCTCACCTCTCCTCTCTCCTCTCTCCTCCCCTCACCCCTCTTTCCCTCCCATCAACCTCTCTCCCCTTACCTCACAAGACACCTCTCCTCCCCTCACCTTCCCTGACCCCTCTCCTCCCCTCACACCTCCTGACCCCTCTCTCCACCTCATTCCTCCTGACCCCTCTCCGCCCCCCACACCCCCTGACCCCTCTCTCCCCTCATTCCTCCTGACCCCTCTCTCCCCTCACCCCTCCTGACCCCTCTCACCCCTCCTGACCCCTCTCCTCCCCTCACACCTCCTGACCCCTCTCTCCCCGTCACCCCGCCTGACCCCGTCCCTCCCCTCACACCCCTGACCCCTCTCTCCCCCTCACCCCTCCTGACCCCGTCCCTCCCCTCACCCCTCCTGACCCCTCTTCCCCTCACACCTCCTGACCCCTCTCTCCCCATCATTCCTCCTGACCCCGTTCCTCCCCTCACCCCTCCTGACCCCTCTACTCCCCTCCTGACATCACCTCTACTCATCCCTCTTCACCCTTTCCTCTCCTCACTCCTCCTCACCCCTCTCTCCCCCTCTCCATCCTCTCCTGATCATATTATATCTGTGATTTATGACTCTCATCTCAACTCTATCTCTGTCCTCTCTCTTTCTGTCTCTCATTCTTTTTCATTTTCTGTCGGCTCTCTTCACACGGAGATGAATTAAACATGGGCAATTGTATTTTGCCAAACTACACACACACACACACACACACACACACACACACACACACACACACACACACACACGTGCACACAAACACACACAGCGAGACAGAGAGAGATGTTAGAGGAAATTCAGGGAATGTGAGGTGTTACTTAGCGCTCCTCATCGCGTCCTACACACTCCTGTTCCTGATTGGACGGCAGCAGTGTTCCGACATTCCGCTTACGGGAATAGGAATGAAAAGCATCAGGTTCTGCTGAGGACCTAGACTCTTTTTACCTAAAACATGCACACAAATGCATGCACACACACACATACACACACACACGCATACATACATACATACATACATACATACATACATACATACATACATACATACATACATACACAGAATGTGAGAGAAAATACTTAAATTAATTTAGCTGTTTCAATCAGTCAGTCAACCAATTCCACCACATTACTGTTTGTAAATGGAACCAGTTCAATTCATCCTGTTTTCCCAGCATGCTCTTCTTCTCTGTTTTACACATGGGGGCTATTGCAACGGAGATTAGCCACTAGAATATTGCCAGCTGACCTCTTGAGACTCTAGGGGCAGTATTTCATTATTGGATAAAAAAAACGTGCCCGTTTTAAGCGCAATATTTTGTCATGAAAAGATGCTCGACTATGCATATAATTGGCAGCTTTGGAAAGAAAACACTCTGACGTTTCCAAAACTGCAAAGATATTATCTGTGAGTGCCACAGAACTCATGCTACAGGCGAAACCAAGATGAAACCTCAAACAGGAAATGAGCAGAATTTTTGAGGCTCTGTTTTCCATTGTCTCCTTATATGGCTGTGAATGTGCCACGAACGAGCCTAACCTCTCTGCCGTTTGTCCAAGGTGTCTGCAGCATTGTGACGTATTTGTAGGCATATCATTGGAAGATTGGCCATAAGAGACTACATTTGCCAGGGGTCCGCCCGGTGTCCTTTGTCTAAATTGGTGCGTAATCTTCAACTGGAGGCATTTCCATTGAGATTCAGAGGAGAACGCACACATCCACGAACGATATATCATCGAAGAGATATGTGAAAAACACATTGAGGATTGATTCTAAACAACATTTACCATGTTTCAGTCGAAATTATGGAGTTAATTTGGAAAAAAGTTTGGCGTTTTGACGAATGAATTTTCATTTTTTTTTGTAGCCAAACATTACGCAGAAAACGGACCGATTTCTCCTGCACAAATAATCTTTCAGGAAAAACTGAACATTTGCTATCTAACTGAGAGTCTCCTCATTGAAAACATCAGAAGTTCTTCAAAGGTAAATTATTTTATTTGAATGGTTTTCTGGTTTTTGTGAAAATGTTGCCTGCTGAATGCTAACGCTAAATGCTATGCTAACGCTAAATGCTGTTACACAAATGCTTGTTTTGCTATGGTTGAGAAGCATATTTTTGAAAATCTGAGATGACAGTGTTGTTAACAAAAGGCTAAGCTTGAGAGCTATCATATTTATTTAATTTCATTTGCGATTTTCATGAATAGTTAACGTTGCTTTATGGTAATGAGCTTGAGGCTATATTCACGATCCCGGATCCGGGATGGCTCGACGCAAGAAGTTAAACCATCAAATGGTGCTACATTTACCTGCCCAGCTGATCTCCGATGCAGCCAGCATTGGCCACCGATGTACAACACGGTTGTCTGGGTTTATCTTTTATTCCTCATTGTAACCAACATTCTTCAAGAAAAGTTGGCCATCTGGTTATTATTATCATCGGAATAATTTGTTCCGGCATTTATTTCCGGACTAAGGGTGAGGTAGTAATTATTCAACAATGTAGAAATATTTTGTAAAAATGTACAAAATATAAAATATAAAGAAAGACCCTTGAATGAGTAGGTGTGTCTAAACTTTTGGCGGGTACTGTACATATATATAAATACATATTCATACGTACAGTACCAGTCAAAAGTTTGGACACACCTACTCATTCAAGGGTTTTTCTTTATTTTTACATTTATTTTATTTCTACATTGTAGAATAATAATGAAGACATCAAAACTAGGAAATAACACATATGAAATCATGTAGTAACCAAAAAAGTGTTCAACAAATCAAAATGTATTCTATATTTGAGATTCTTCAAAGTAGCCACCCATTGCCTTGATGTCAGCTTTGCACAGTCTTGGCATTCTCTCAACCTGCTTCATGAGGTAATCACCTGGAATGCATTTCAGTTAACAGGTGTGCCTTGTTAAAAGTTTGTGGAATATATTTACTTCTTAACTCGTTTCAGCCAATCAGTTGTGTTGTGACAAGGTAGGGTTGGTATATAGAAGAGCCCTATTTGGTAAAAGACCAAGTCCATATTATGGCAAAGAACATCTCAAATAAACAAAGAGAAACAGTCCATCAAAACTTTAAGACATAAAGGTCAGTCAATCTGGAAAATTTCAAGAACTTTTCAAGTTTCTTCAAGTACATTCACAAGTCATCAAGAGCAATGATGAAACTCGGTCTCGAGGAAAGCAACAGGAAATAAATGTAGACGATACGTTCATTAGAGTTAAATGCACCTCAGATTGCAGACCAAATAAATGCTCCACAGAGTGAACCAACAGACACATCTCAACATCAAATCAAATTGATTTATAAAGCTGATATCTCAGCTAATATCTCAAAGTGCTATACAGAAACCCAGCCTAAAACCCCAAACAGCAAGCAATGCAGGTGTAGAAGCACGGGGGCTAGGAAAAACTCCCTAGAAAGGCCAAAACCTAGGAAGAAACCTAGAGAGGAACCAGGCTATGAGGGGTGGCCAGTCCTCTTCTGGCTGTGCCGGGTGGAGATTATAACAGAACATGGCCAAGATGTTCAAATGTTTATAGATGACCAGCAAGGTCAAATAATAATAATCACAGTGGTTGTCGAGGATGCAACAGGTCAGCACCTTAGGAGTAAATGTCAGTTGGCTTTTCATAGCCGATCATTCAGAGTATCTCTACCGCTTCTCCTGTCTCTAGGGAGTTGAAAACAGCAGGTCTGGGACAGGTAGCACGTCCGGGGAACAGGTCAGGGTTCCATAGCCGCAGGCAGAACAGTTGAAACTGGAGCAGCAGCACGGCCAGGTGGACTGGGGACAGCAAGGAGTCATCATGCCAGGTAGTCCTGAGGCATGGTCCTAGGGCTCAGATCCTCCGAGAGAGAGAGAGAAAGAATGAAAGAAAGAAAGAATTAGAGAGAGCATACTTAAATTCACACAGGACACCGGATAAGACAGGAGAAATACTCCAGATATAACAGACTGACCCTATTCCCCCGACATATAAACTACTGCACCATAAATACTGGAGGCTGAGACATACACTGTTCAGAGGAGACTGTGTGAATTAGGCCTTCATGGTCAAATTCCTGCAAAGAAACCACTACTAAAGGACACAAATAAGTAAAAAAAACTTGCTTGGGCCAAGAAACATTGGACATTAGACAGGTGGAAAACTGTCCTTTGGTCTGATGAGTCCAAAAATGTGATTTTTGGTTCCAAACTCTGTATATTTGTGAGACGCCAAGTAGGTGAAAGGATGATCTCCACATGTGTGGTTCCCACCGTGAAGCATGGAGGAGGAAGTGTGATGGTGTGGGGTTGCTTTGCTGGTGACACTGTCTGTGATTTATTTAGAATTCAAGGCACACTTAACCAGCATGGCTACCACAGCATTCTGCAGAGATACACCATCAAATCTGGTTTGTGCTTAGTGGGACTATCATTTGTTTATACATAGGAAAATGACCCAAAACACACCTCCAGGCTATGTAAGGGTTATTTGACCAAGAAAGAGAGTGATGTAGTGCTTCTTCAGGTGACCTGGCCTCCACAATCACCTGATTGGGTCACTTGAAGCTGTCATCAAGGCAAAGGGTGGCAACTTTGAAGAATCTAAAATCTAAAATATATTTTGTTTTGTTTAACACTTTTTTGGGTCGTACATGATTCCATATGTGTTATTTAATTTGATGTCTTTATTCTACAAACGTTTGACTAGTACTGTAAATGTACACTACTGTTCCAAAGTTTCTGGGGAACTTAGAAATGTCCCTGTTTTTGAAAGAAAAGCTAATAATTTTTCCATTAAATTAACATCAAATTGATCAGAAATACAGTGTAGACATTGTTAATATTGTAAATAACTATTGTAGCTGAAAATGGCTGATTTTTTATGGAATATCTACATAGGCGTACAGAGGCCCATTATCAGCAATCATCACTCCTTTGTTCCAATGGCACGATGTGTTAGCTAATCCAAGTTTACCACTTTAAAAGGTCAATTGAGAAAACCCTTTTGCAATTATGTTAGCACAGCTGAAAACTGTTGTTCTGATTAAAGAAACAATACAACTGGCCTTCTTTTGACTAGTTGAGTATCTGGAGCATCAGCATTTGTGGGTTCGATTACAGGCTCAAAATGGCCAGAAACAAGTAACTTTCTCCTGAAACTCATTTCTATTCTTGTTCTGAGAAATGAAGGCTATTCCATACGAGAAATTGCCAAGAAACTGAAGATCTCGTATAACGCTATGTACAACTCCCTTCACAGAACAGCCCAAACTGGCTCTAACCAGAATAGAAAGAGGAGGACAAGTATATTAGAATGTCTAGTTTGAGAAACAGACTCGTCACAAGAGTTCAACTGGCAGCTTTATTAAATAGTACCCTCAAAACAGCAGTCTCAACGTCAACAGTGAAGAGGCGACTCCGGGACGCTGGCCTTCTAGGCAGAGTTCCTCGGTCCAGTGTCTGTGTTATTTTTCCCATCTTAGTCTTTTCTTTTTATTGGCCAGTCTGAGATATGGCTTTTTCTTTGCAACTGCCTAGAAGGTCAGTATCCCGGAGTCGCCTCTTCACTGTTGACGTTGAGACTGGTGTTTTGCAGGTACTGTTTAATGAAGCTGCCAGTTCAAGATTATTTGTTGACATGATTTGTCAGATCCAACAAAAAAAATATCTTTAATTCTTGGGACCTAGAACTAGCATTTCTGTTTTGTCCGAGTTTAAAAGTAAAACATTTGCAGCCATCCACTTCCTTATGTCTGAAGCAAAGGCTTCCAGGGAGGGCAAATTTGGGGCTTCACCATGTTTCATCGAAATGTACAGCTGTGTATCGTCCGCATAGTGGTGAAAGTTAACATTATGTTTCTGAATGACATCACCAAGAGGTAAAATATAAGGTGAAAACAATAGAGGTTCTAAAACAGAACCCTGAGGAACACTGAAATGTACATTTGATTTGTCAGAGGACAAACCATCCATAGAGACAAACTGATATCTGTCCGACAGATAAGATCTGAACCAGGCCAGAACTTGTCCGTGTAGACCAATTGGGGTTTCCAATGTCTCCAAAAGAATGAGGTGATCGATGGTATCAAAAGCGGCACCAAAGTCTAGGAGCTCGAGGACAGAAGCAGAGACTTGGTCTGACGCCATTAAAAGGTATATTACCATCTTCACGAGTGCAGTCTCAGTGCTATGATGTAATCTAAAACCAGACTGAAGTGTTTCATTATCCATTGTTAGTCTTCAGGAAGGCAGTGAGTTGCTGTGCAACAGCTTTTCAAAAGCTTTTGAGAGGAATGGGAGATTTTATATAGGACAATAGATTGTTATATTTTCTGGGTCAAGGTTTGGCTTTTTCAAAAGAGGCTTTATTACTGCCACTTTTAGTGAGTTTGGTACACATCCAGTGTATAGAGAGACGTTTATTATGTTCAACATAGGAGGGCCAAGCACAGGAAGCAGCTCTTTCAGTAGTTTAGTTGGAATAGGGTCCAGTATGCAGCTTGACGGTTTAGAGGCCATGACCATTTTCATCAATGTATCAAGAGATATAGTATTAAACAACTTGAGTTTCTCCCTTGATCCTAGGTCCTGGCAGTGTTGTGCAGACTCAGGACAACTGAGCTTTGGAGAAATACGTAGATTTAAAGAGGAATCCGTAATTTGCTTTCTAATGATCATGATCTTTTCGTGAAATGAGTTCATGAATTTATCACTGCTGAAGTGAAAGCCATCCTCTCTTGGGGAATGTTGCTATTTAGTTAGCTTTGCTTCACTATCAAAAATAACAAAAATAAGTTTGCTTTTATTCTCCCTAATTAAGTTAGTAAAATAGGATTATCGTGCAGCAGTGAGGGTTCTTCGATACTGCACGGTACTGTCTTTCCCAGCTAATCGGAAGATTTCCCAGTTTGGTGTAGCAGCAATGAGGGTTCTTCGATACTGCACGGTACTGTCTTTCCCAGCTAATCGGAAGATTTCCCAGTTTGGTGTAGCAGCAATGAGGGTTCTTCGATAATGCACGGTACTGTCTTTCCCAGCTAATTGGAAGATTTCCCAGTTTGGTGTAGCAGCAATGAGGGTTCTTCGATACTGCACGGTACTGTCTTTCCCAGCTAATCGGAAGATTTCCCAGTTTGGTGTGGCAGCAATGAGGGTTCTTCGATACTGCACGGTACTGTCTTTCCCAGCTAGTCGGAAGATTTCCCAGTTTGGTGTAGCAGCAATGAGGGTTCTTCGATACTGCACGGTACTGTCTTTCCCAGCTAATCGGAAGATTTCCCAGTTTGGTGAAGCAGCAATGAGGGTTCTTCGATACTGCACGGTACTGTCTTTCCCAGCTAATCGGAAGATTTCCCAGTTTGGTGTAGCAGCAATGAGGGTTCTTCGATACTGCACGGTACTGTCTTTCCCAGCTAATCGGAAGATTTCCCAGTTTGGTGAAGCAGCAATGAGGGTTCTTCGATACTGCACGGTACTGTCTTTCCCAGCTAATCGGAAGATTTCCCAGTTTGGTGTAGCAGCAATGAGGGTTCTTCGATACTGCACGGTACTGTCTTTCCCAGCTAATCGGAAGATTTCCCAGTTTGGTGTAGCAGCAATGAGGGTTCTTCGATACTGCACGGTACTGTCTTTCCCAGCTAATCGGAAGATTTCCCAGTTTGGTGTAGCGCTATTTCAGTTCCAATTTTCTGGAAGCTTGCTTCAGGGCTCTGGTATTTTCTGTAAACCAGGGATCTAGTTTTTTATGCCAAATATTTTTTGTTTTTAAGAGGTGCGACTGCATCTAGGGTATTACGCAAGGCTAAATTAAGTTCCTAAGTTAGGTGGTTAACCCATTGTTGTACGCTGATGTCCTTAGGTGGTAGGTAGAAGGAGTCTGGAAGGGCATCTAGGAATCTTTGGGTTGTCTAAGAATGTACAGCACGACTTTTGATGACCCTTGGTTGGGGTCCGAGCAGTTTATTTGTTGCGATTGAAAACATAATAAAATGGTGGTCCGATAGTCCAGGAATATGAGGAAAAACATTAAAATCCACAATATTTATTCCACGGGACAAAACTACAGTGCCTTGCAAAAGTTTTCACCCCCCTTGGCGTTTTTACTATTTTGCTGCATTGTAACGGCCGTTGTTGGTGGAAGAAGGTGAGGAAGTGCAGCGTGGTGTGTGTCCATATTTATTAGATTGAACACGGAAATAACCAAAATAACAAAGAGACACGACCGAAAACCGTTCTGGCTGGTGCACACACAACAGAAAACCGTTCTGGCTGGTGCACACACAACAGAAAACCGTTCTGGCTGGTGCACACACAACAGAAAACCGTTCTGGCTGGTGCAGACACACAACACACAACAGAAAACCGTTCTGGCTGGTGCAGACACACAACACACAACAGAAAACCGTTCTGGCTGGTGCAGACACACAACAGAAAACCGTTCTGGCTGGTGCAGACACACAACACACAACAGAAAACCGTTCTGGCTGGTGCAGACACAACAGAAAACCGTTCTGGCTGGTGCAGACACACAACACACAACAGAAAACCGTTCTGGCTGGTGCAGACACACAACACACAACAGAAAACCGTTCTGGCTGGTGCAGACACACAACAGAAAACCGTTCTGGCTGGTGCAGACACACAACACAAAACCGTTCTGGCTGGTGCAGACACACAACACAAAACCGTTCTGGCTGGTGCAGACACACAACACAAAACCGTTCTGGCTGGTGCAGACACACAACACAAAACCGTTCTGGCTGGTGCAGACACACAACACAAAACCGTTCTGGCTGGTGCAGACACACAACAGAAAATAATCACCCACGAAACACAATAGAAAACAGGCTACCTAAATATGGTTCTCAATCAGGGACAACGATTGACAGCTGCCTCGGATTGAGAATCATACCAGGCCAAACACAGAAATAGCAAATCATAGAAAAATTAACATAGACAACCCACCCAACTCACACCCTGACCATACTAAAACAAAGACATAATAAAATAACTAAGGTCAGAACATGACAGCAACCTGTAATATAAACAGACTTTTATTTGAATTTCATTTAATGTCCAAATTGGTGAAAAAAAGTCCAACTATGTGCAATCTAAGTGTCACATGATCTGTCACATGATATCAGTATAAATACCTGTTCTGAAAGGCCCCAGAGTCTGCAACACCACTAAGCAAGGCGCACCACCATGCAAGCGATACTATGAAGACCAAGGAGCTCTCCAAACAGGTCATGGACAAAGTTGTGGAGAAGCACAGATCAGGGTTGGGTTATAAAAAAATATCAGAAATGTTTAACATCCCACGGAGAACCATTAAATCCATTATAAAAACAATGGAAAGAGTATGGCACCACAACAAACCTGCCAAGAGAGGGCGCCCACCAAAACTCACAGACCAGGCAAGGAGGGCATTAATCAGAGAGGCAACATGGAGACCAAAGATAACCCTGAAGGAGCTGCAAAGCTCCACAGCAGAGATTGGAGTACCTGTCCATAGGACTACTTTAATGAATATGATGTCAGTTCGGTTATCATCTGAGACATTCTCATCAATGATAAGATGACATAAACTCTACAGTGGAAAGTTTACACATCAGAGGTATCGGATTCACATGGAATTGTTGTTCAATTTAAATGTTTTAATATAAAATTATTCGTGATGGGATGAAATATGATTTTAGCTTCTAAAATGTGAGATTTGGGTTTTCATAAGGTAGGGCTCTGCTCAATCAGTGGCCCGCCCCTGTGAAGGGACATGGGCTATAAAACCTCTCAAACACGCCCTCCTCTCCCTTCCTATATAATGCCTTGATGACAATATAACCTCCTGTTCCGAGGATGTGAGGACGACGGTCCCATGTCAGAATGGTTCAGATAATAACTACAGAACGAAGCCAACATCAGCGTGAGCTTTGGTTGCGTATGAACTTTGAACTAGAGGAGTGATACCTCCTAGCCATTGAGTTAGCAACAGCAGCTGCAAAAGCAAATTAGGAAGGAACAGACAGAGTATCCCATCTACCACACAACGACGTTACTACAATGTATCCAATTGACCACCTGAGACATTATTCAAAGGACAAAGGACTCAGTTTGGCAATACAGCCTTCCATCTACCACCAACCTACTGAAGCGCAGCTCAGAGTAAATATCTATTGCATTTTCCTTTTCCAAATGGGCGGTAATTTAGAATGCATAAGATACTGTATTTACGATAGCACAGCATCGCCATTTGTTCCTCAATCTTCCCTTTCACTCAAACCCAGCCCCTTTTCCTTTGTGTAACAAGCTGTCATATCTGTTCCGCCCACTAGGGAGGTTTTCCTTTATGACGTAATTTGTAATCAAATTATGAATAATTATGTGTATGTGTAATTCTGTGTGATTAGTTAGGTATTTAGTAAATAAATAATTAAACCCAATGTTTCATTGCTGATTCAACTTGTTAGCCAGGGTTCGTGCAGAAAACCAAGAATTTACAACTTTCAGATGAGACTGAATTAAGGTGACGATTAAATATTACTAGGTCTTTAAGAGTTTATTTGGAAAATAACAGCTCTATAAATATTATTTTGTGGTGCCCCGACTCTCTAGTTAATTACATTTACATTATTAGCTCAATCAGGTAATATTAATTACAGAGAAATGATTTTATAGAATAGCATGTCATATCACTTAATCCGGCATAGCCAAAGATACAACAGCACGAAATACAGGGAAATTCTTGAGGGAAATCTGTTTCAGTCTTCCAGAGATTTGAGACTGGGACGGAGGTTCACCTTTCAGCAGGACCATGACTCGAAGCGTACTGCTAAAGCAACACTCAAGTGGTTTAAGGGGAAACATTTAAATGTCTTGGAATGGCGTAGTCAAAGCCCAGACCTCAGTCCAATTGCGAATCTGTGGTATGACTTAAAGATTGCTGTACACCAGCGGAATCTATCCAACTTAAAGGAGCTGGAGCAGTTTTGCCTTGAAGAATGAGCAAAAACCCCAGTGGCTGGATGTGCCAAGCTTATAGAGACATACCCCAAAGAACTTGAAGCTGTATTTCCTGCAAAAGGCAGCTCTACAAAGTATTGACTTTGGGGGGTGAATAGTTATGCACGCTCAAGTTTTCAGTTTTTTGTCTTATTTGATGTTTGTTACACAGTAAAAAATATTTTGCGTCTTCAAAGTGCATGTTGTGTAAATCAAATGATTCAAACCCCCCAGAAATCTATTTTAATTCCAGGTTGTAAAGCAATAGATTAGTAAAAATGCCAAGGGGTGTGAATATTATGCAAGCCATTGTAGGTTCAGAGTATGACTGTGGCAGTGATTAGGTCCAGAGACATGTTGGACAAAATACTCTGAGTCAATGATGGCTCTGAAAGCCTTTTGGAGTGTGTTTGTGGACATTTCCATGTGAATATTAAAGTCACCAAAAATGTGAATATTATCTGCCATGACTAGGTCCGATAGGATTTCAGGGAACTCAGTGAGGAATTTGTATTTGGTCCAGGAGGCCTGTAAACAGTAGCTATAAAAGGTAATTTAGTAGGCTGCATAGACTTCATGACTAGAAGCTCAAAAAAAGGAAAGACAGTAATTTTTTGGTAAAAATACATTTGGTATAGTAAATCTTAGCAACACCTCATCCTTTGCGGGATGCGCGGGGGATATTGTCACTAGCTTAACCAGGAGGAGAGGCCTCATTTAACACAGTAAATGTGTCAGTGTCACGCCCTGACCTGAGTGTTTTTTGTTTCTTTATATATTTTGGTTGGGCCAGGGTGTGACATGTATGTGTTTTTCTACTGTCTAGGGGTTTTGTAGGTTTATGGGGTTGTTTTCCATCTAGGTGTTTATGTATGTCTATGGCTGCCTAGATTGGTTCTCAATTAGAGGCAGCTGTTTATCATTGTCTCTGATTGGGAACCATATTTAGGCAGCCATCTTCTTTGGGTATTTCGTGGGTTATTGTCTATGTCTAGTTGCCTGTATCTGTACATTTATAGTATTGCTTCACGTTCGTTTTGTTGTATTTGTAGTTTGTTTAGTGTCCGTCTTCATAAAAATTTAACATGTATTCAATTCACGCTGCGCCTTTGTCTTCTCACTACGACGAAAGTGACAGTCAGGCTTAAGCCATGTTTCAGTCAAGCCAATCACATCAAGATTATGATCAGTGACTATAACTGCCTTGGAAGTGAGGGATCTAACATTAAGTAGCCTTATTTTGAGATGTGAGATATCTCTTTCAATAATGACAGGAATGGAGGAGGTCTTTATTCCAGTGAGATTGCTAAGGCGAACACTGCCATGTTTTTCCCAACCTAGATCGAGGCACAGACACGGTCTCAATGGGGATAGCTGAGCTGACTACACTGCCTCTGCTAGTGGCAGACCACTAATCTGGCAGGCTGGCTAACAGCCTGCTGCCTGGCGTGCACCCTATCCCATTTTGAGCTAGAGGAGTTAGAGCCCTGTCTATGTTCATAGATAAGATGAGAGCACCCATCCAGCTAGGATGGAGTCCGTCACTCCTCAGCAGGCCAGCCTTGGTAATGTTGGTCGGTGAGTCCCAGAAATAGGGCCAATTATCTACCAATTTTGTCTTTTGGGAAGGGAAGAAAACAGTTTTCAACCAGCGATTGAGTTGTGAGACTAATGTAACTCCCCTTAACTGGGAGGAGGCCAGAGACAATTAATCGATGCCGACACATCTTTCTTGCTGATTTACAAGCTGAGGCTATGCTGCGCTTGGTGACCTCTGACTGTTTCATCCTAACATTGTTGGTGCCGACAGGGATAACAATATCCCTATACTCTCTACACTCGCCAGTTTTAGCCTTAGCCAGCACCAACTTCAGATTAGCCTTAATGTCGGTAGCCCTGCCCCCTGGTAAACAGTGTATGATTGCTGGATGGTTATTGTTAAGTCTAATACTGCGGGTAATGATGTCGCCAATGACAAGGGTTTTCAATTTGTCAGAGGTAATGGTGGGAGGCTTCCGCATGTCAGACCCCGTAATGGGTGGAGGAGAGACAAAAAAGGCTCTGCCTCTGATTACGATTCGTTGCTTAATGTGGAGAACCGGTTGAACGTTTCTGTCGGCTGAATGAGCGACACCGGTTGAGCATTCCTACAGCATTTCCTTCCAGAAGCCATGAGAAAATTGTCTGGCGAAAGCACACTTTGCGATTATGTTAGGTCAGCGCCTAGACACAGAAACTCATACAGTCATTTTCAAGGAGATTGTCACAAAAGTCAGAATTAGCATTAAAATGAATCACTTAACTTTGATGATCTAGATCTGGTGGCACTCCCAGGTCTCGATGTTAGACAAAAATGTCTGTTTTGTTCGATAAAGTTCATCTTTATGTCCAAATACCTCAGTTTTGTTGGTGCGTTTAGTTCAGAAATCCAAAGGCACAATGCACACTCTCAACACCAAGACGAAAGTCAAAAAGTACAATAAAAGATGGTAGAAACATGTCAAACGATGTTCAAAATCCATCCTCAGCTTTCAACGACAAAAGCTTTGTCAAAAGGTAAACAAGAAATGCGAGCGCCCGATCACCAAAAGCGGTGTATCTCCCAAATTTTTTCTGAGTAAAAGCCTGAAACAATGCCTATTTTCAGACCAGAGCCAAATCCCCGCACTCGCTTTAAGCAGTATGTGACCTTCCAGGCACCGTGTTATGAGGTGATACGCACTGTGTCTCCAGGGCGCATTCACAGCCGGTGCGCTCGGTGCAAGCTCCTCGCACTTACCGTGTGAAAGTGAGCATACAGCCAGGATGGGTTGTGCCGGCTCAGCGCTCCTGATCTCCAGTACGCCTCCTCGGTCCAGGATATCCTGCGCTGGCTCTACGCACTGTGTCGCCAGTGTGCCTTCACAGCCCAGTTCGTCCTGTGCCAGCACCCCGCACTTGCTGGGCGAAAGGGAGCACCCAGCCAGGACGCGTTGTGCCAGCTCTACGCTCCAGACCTCCAGTGTGCCTCCTCGGCCCAGTATATCCTGCGCCGGCCATACGTACTGTATTTCCAGTGAGCCTTCACTAAAGTGAGCATCCAGGCTGGACGGTTGTGCCAGCTCTACCTACCCGGCATCCAGTGTGTGTCTCCAGCCTGGTACGTCCTGTGCCTGCTCCATGCACAAAGCCTCCGGTGGTGATCCATGGCCCAAAGCCTCGAGTGATGATCCATGGCACGAAGCCTGCAGTGATGATCCATGGCCCGAAGCATCCAGTGATGATCCATGGCCAGGAGCCTCTAGTGATGATCCACGGTCCGGTTCCCCGGAAGCGGAAGGTTCAGCGAGCGGTGCCCACCTGGACCCTCCCCTAGGTCCAGGTCAGGGGTACTGTCACGCCCTGACCATAGAGAGCCTTTTTATTTCTTTATTCGCTTAGGTTGGGGTATGATTTGGGTGGCATTCTAGTTTTTCTATTGCTTTGTTGGCCGGGTATGGTTCCCAATCAGAGGCAGCTGTCTATCGTTGTCTCTGATTGGCGACCATACATAGGCAGCCTTTTTTCCCACTTTAGTTTGTGGGATCTTGTTTTTGTGTCGCTGCTTGCGAGCAGCCCAGAATGTCACGTTTCGTTTGTGCTTGTTTGTTTTTGGTTGGTGAGTTTTGATTTATAAAAAATCCATGCATTTAGCTTCGGAAAGAGGAGATGGAGAGGACTGAAATAATATGACTAAAAATATTCACATTCATGAAATCACAAGTGCAATATTGCAAAACACACCTTAGCCTTTTGTTAACCTGTTATGGTTCCCCTCAGGAAACTCCACCTGAAAAGGTGGCACAGGGAATTCAAAAATATTCTTTAGAAATATTTAACTTTCACACATTAATAAGTCCAATACATCAAATGAAAGATAAACATCTTGTTCATCTACACATCATGTCCGATTTTTAAAATGTTTTACAGCGAAAACACAACATATATTTATGTTAGACCACCACCAAATCAAAGGAAAAAAAGCAGCCATTTTTTCCAGCCAAAGATAGAGTCACAAAAGCAGGATAAGAGATAAAATGAATCACTAACCTTTTGAAAATCTTCATCAGATGACACTCATATGACATGTTACACAATACATTTATGTTTTGCTCGATAATATGCATATTTATATCCACAAATCTCGGTGTACATTGTCGCCATTTTCAGAAATGCCTCCAAAATATCTGGAGGAATTATAGAAAGCTACGCCAGATAACAGAAATACTCATCATAAACTTTGACTAAAGATAGATGTTCTACATATAATTAAAGATACAATGGTTCTTAATGCAACCGCTGTGTCAGATTTTTTTTAAACGTTAAGGAAAAAGCCTACCATGCAATAATCTGAGACAGCGCTCAGTCGTAAAAGTATTTCTCCACCATGTTGGAGTCAACAGAAATACGAAATTACATCATAAATATTCCCTTACCTTTGATGATCTTTCATCAGAATGTAGTGCAAGGAGTCCTAGTTCCACAATAAATCATTGTTTTGTTCCATAATGTCCAATACTAGTGTCCAAGTAGATGCATTTGCTATCACTTTCAGCTCACGTGCCCAAAAACTGACTGCTGGTCCAGGACAACTCGCACGAAAACTTCCAAAAGATATATTCCAGGTCAAATAAACTGGTCAAACTAAGTAGAGAATCAATCTTCAGGATGTTATTATCATATATATCCAATAACGTTCCAACCGGATCATGCGTTTTCAGCTGCAGCTAAATGGAACGGCGGAACAGCCTTAGCACCCACAGAGAAATGCGCCACAGGGAAATGGCATTCTGTTGGGACACTGACTATTTCCCCTCCCATTCGGTCCAAGTTCACAGCAAATGCTCCATTCCACTTTCTACTGAATGAGGACATCTAGTGGAAGGCGTTGGAAGTGCTACCAGATCCATATTTTGTTGGGAAAGGAGGGGGGCGATGATGTCAAAGTTGCCCCACATTCAGAATTTCACTTCTTGTTTGGAAGATTCCCTGCCTTATGAGTTCTGTTATACTCACAGACATTATTCAAACAGATTTAGAAACTGCAGAGTGTTTTCTATCCAACAGTAATAATAATATACATATATATGCAATCTAGGACAGAGTAGGATGCAGTTCACTATGGTTACGCAATTCATCCAAAGTGAAAATACTGACCCCTATCCTCAACAAGCTTTAATCCACCTGTCGTCTCAGATTTTGAAATGATGCTTTACAGCGAAAGCAATCCAAGCGTTTGTGTAAGTTTATTGATCGCATGACAAAACATTAAGTACACTTAGTATCAGGTAGCTTGGTCACAAAAATCAGAAAAGCAATCAAATTAAGCGTTTACCTTTGATGATCTTCGGATGTTTTCACTCACGAGACTCCCAGTTACACAACAAATGTCCACAGGAAAGAGCGGTCACAACAAC
Organism: Oncorhynchus nerka; assembly: GCF_034236695.1. Classification (NCBI taxonomy): domain Eukaryota; kingdom Metazoa; phylum Chordata; class Actinopteri; order Salmoniformes; family Salmonidae; genus Oncorhynchus; species Oncorhynchus nerka. Next base: position 91,192,220 of record NC_088409.1, read on the forward strand.
GCAGACGAAAATTCCAAATAATATCCGTAATGTCCACAGAAACATGTCAAAGTTTTTTATAATCAATTCCTCAGGTTGTTTTTAAAATATATATTTAATAATATATCAACCGGGAGTGTAGGTATTTCAATAGGACAGGGAGAAACAATGGCCGCATTACTCTGTTGCGCAAAACTCACTCTGAGAGCCCCCACCTATCCACTTACGCAATGTGATATTTCTCGCCCATTTTTCAAAATAAAACCCTGAAACTATGTCTAAAGACTGTTGACCCTTTAGGGAAGCCATAGAAAAAGGAATCTGGTTGATATCCCTTTAAATGGAGGACAGGCATGCAGGTTTCAAAATAGGAGGCACTTCCTGATTGGATTTTCCTCAGGTTTTCGCCTGCAATATCAGTTATGTTATACTCACAGACAATATTTTGACAGTTTTGGAAACTTTAGAGTGTTTCCTATCCTAATCTGACAATTATATGTATATTCTAGTTTCTGGGGCTGAGAAATAGGCAGTTTCACAAGGGGACGTTTTTTAGCCAAAAACAAAAATACTGCCCCCTATACGCAAAAGGTTAAAGTACTTTGCGTCCTCTTTCAAAATATAATTTGGTAAATCATGGGTAAGTCTATCATTTGTAACATGTTTCAGTAAATAATTTTTGGTATAATTTCTTTGTTGAAAATTAAAAGATAATTTGGTGCGTCTTTCCCAAAACTCCATCCAGTTTGCTTAATTTTTTTAATATATATTACACTGGATCTTTCTTGAATAAGTTCCTCCATTTCTTTTTGTTTTTCTGATTGTGAGCCTCTATAGTACAGTTTTATTGCTGTCTACCTGTACTGTTAGACCTTCTATTTCCTTTGTTAGTATGGACTCTTTTGACCTACACTTCTTTCATTCTTTCAGTACCGACTTGCATGGCCTCGAAAGGCACATTTAAAAGTATCCCATACAATAACACGATTTGATGTACCTACAGTGGAAGTCGGAAGTTTACATACACTTAGGTTGGAGTCATTCAAACTTTTTTAATTTTTAATTTTACCTTTATTTTACTAGGCAAGTCAGTTAAGAACAAATTCTTATTTTCAATGACGGCCTAGGAACAGTGGGTTAACTACCTGTTCAGGGGCAAAACGACAGATTTGTACCTTGTCAGCTCGGGGATTCGAACTTGCAACCTTTCAGTTACTAGTCCAACGCTCTAACCACTAGGCTACCCTGCCGCCCCAAACTTGTTCATCAACCATTCCACACATTCTTTGTTAACAAACTATAGCAGTGGCAAGTCGATTAGGACATATACTTCCTGCATGACACAAGTAATTTTCCAACAATTATTAATTAACAGACAGATTATTTCACTTATTATTCACTGTATCACAATCCCAGTGATTAAGAAGTGTACATACACTAAGTTGACTGTGCCTTTAAACAGCTTGGAAAATTCAACAAAATGATGTCATGGCTTTAGAAGCTTCAGATAGGCTAGTTGACATCATTTGAGTCAATTGGAGGTATACCTGTGGATGTATTTCAAGGCTTACCTTCAAACTCAGTGCCTCTTTGCTTGACATCATGTGAAAATCAAAAGAAATCGGCAAAGACCTCAGAAAAATATTGTAGACCTTAAAAAATCTGGTTCATCCTTGAGAGGAATTTCCAAATGCCTGAAGGTACCATGTTCATTTGTACAAACAATGGTACGCAAGTATAAACACCATGGGACCACTCAGCCGTCATACAACTCAGGAAGGAGACGAGTTCTGTCTCCTAGAGATTAATGTACTATGGTGCGAAAAGTGCAAATCAATCCCAGAATATCGACAAAGGACCTTGTGAAGAAACTGGAGGAAACAGATACAAACATATCTATATCCACAGTAAAACAAGTTCTATGTCGACAAAACCTGAAAGTCCGCTCAGCAAGGAAGAAGCCACTGCTCCATAGCCGCCATAAAAAAGCCAGACTACGGTTTGCAACTACACATGGGGACAAAGATCGTACTTTTTGGAGAAATGTCCTCTCGTCTGATGAAACAAAAATAGAACTGTTTGGCCATAATGACCTTTGTTATGTTTGGACAAAAAAGGGGGAGGCTTGTAAGCCAAAGAACTCCATCCCAATTGTGAAGCACGGGGGTTGAAGCATCATGTTGTGGGGTTGCTTTGCTGCAGGAGGGACTGGAGCATTTCACAAAATAGATGGCATTATGAGGACGGAAAAATTATTTGGATATATTGAAGCAACTTCTCATGACATCAGTCAGGAAGTTAAAGATTGGTCCTAAATGTGTCTTCCAACTGGACAATTACACCAAGCATACTTACAAAGTTGTGGCAAAATGGCTTAAGGACAACAATGTCAAGGTATTGAAGTGGCCAACACAAAGCCCTGACCTCAATCCTATAGACAATTTGTGGGCAGAACTGAAAAAGTGTGTGCGAGCAAGGAGTTACACCAGCTCTGTCAGGAGGAATGGGCCAAAATTCACCCAACTTATTGTGGGAAGCTTGTGGAAGGCTTCACGAAGCATTTGACCCAAGTTAACAATTTAAAGGCAATGCTACCAAATACTAATTGAGTGTATGTAAACGTCTGACCCACTGGGAATGTGATGAAAGACATAAAAGTTGAAATAAATCATTCTCTCTACTGTTATTCTGAGATTTCACATTCTTAAAATAAAGTGGTGATCCTAACTGAACTAAAACAGGGAATTTTCACTTGTATTTAATGTCAGGAATTGTTAAAAACTGAGTTTAAATGTATTTGGCTAAGGTGTATGTACATTTTCGCCTACAACTGTATGCTATGTCTGAAATATTCAATTATAAATTCCTCTGTCCTTAAAAATAAATTATCATCCAATAGGCTTTGATAAAATTTCCAATATCTTTGGCCATGTGCAAATTCAGTAAGATTAATGTATCTGCCAATTAGCTGATGGTCTGACCGCATCCTACCCACTATCAACACTTTTTTTAAACTTTTGATGCCAGCGAGATCGATATACTGTAAGATGTAGTCAAGACGACTCATGTAGCTTGATTGAGCCTCCGCAATTGTACATCTCACTATGTCAGGATTTTTAAGCCTCCATATATCCACTACTTCCAAAATATCCATGACATTCATGATTTCTTTAATAGCATTATGGTGATAGTTTGTAATGTGATTTCCTTCACAGTCCATTAAGGTTTTTAAAACAGTATTATTATCTCCCACCATAAAAATAGTGCTGTATTGCTTGCAGGGTTGGTAATTTATTATAAAAATGTTCAAAGAAGCGTGGATCATCATTATTTGGTCCGTAAAGGTTAATGATCCACATTTATGGGCTAATAACATATTTAAAATCATCCATCTACCTTGCTGATCTGTTTGGACAATTTGCACATTCAGATCAAAATGACTTTTAAATGATATTATCACCCCTTTTGAGTTTCTTTGCCCATGTGAGAAGTATATTTCACCCCCCCCAGTCCATTTTACACACAACTTCATCTAAAATTGTTGAATGAGTTAAACAATAGACAACAGATATTATATTCCTTCTCTTACAAGTACATCTTCTTCCTCTTTTCTTATTCCTATTCTTTTCTTATTATCTGCTGAGTAATTTCCATAATAACTGGCTATACTTATTTCACCAACCACAATGATAATCAAGTTTCAAATCTATTGATCATAATATATGTTTGTAAATTTACCATTAAAAAGTACCATAATGATTGAGTGTCTATAAATCTGTACCATGATATTTGCTACTAAGTAACCCTCCAATTGTTTTCCACTATTCCACCCTCTAAAGCCAGTAACTCTAAAGCCAGTAACCCGGCAGACCATCCCAGTCCCCCTGGATCCCTAGGCCCCCCATGAGGCCAGGATCCATCCTTTGAAAAGAGCGAAGCAGATCAACCGCTAAAAGTATATCCAATGCTCTCACCTCAATTTACAATATATATAGCTATTCAATATATATAGCTATTCAATATATATAGCTATTCAATATATATAGTTATTCAATATATATAGTTATTTAATATATATATATATACCTATTCAATATATATAGTTATTCAATATATATAGTTATTCAATATATATAGTTATTCAATATATATATAGCTATTCAATATATATAGTTATTCAATATATATAGTTATTCAATATATATAGTTATTCAATATATATAGTTATTTAATATATATATATATACCTATTCAATATATATACCTATTCAATATATATAGTTATTCAATATATATAGTTATTCAATATATATATAGCTATTCAATATATATAGTTATTCAATATATATAGTTATTCAATATATATAGCTATTCAATATATATAGTTATTCAATATATATACCTATTCAATATATATACCTATTCAATATATATAGTTATTCAATATATATAGTTATTCAATATATATATAGCTATTCAATATATATAGTTATTCAATATATATAGTTATTCAATATATATAGTTATTCAATATATATACCTATTCAATATATATACCTATTCAATATATATACCTATTCAATATATATAGCTATTCAATATATATAGTTATTCAATATATATAGTTATTCAATATATATAGCTATTCAATATATATAGTTATTTAATATATATATATATACCTATTCAATATATATAGCTATTCAATAT